>NC_089864.1:13267500-13567500 GCF_036373705.1 Amia ocellicauda
CTCTACAGTGCACAATGTTTGTTTTTTGAAAGCCTCTATCTTGAAGAGCGGCACAGTCTTTTTGCTTCAGATTTCAGCAATGATATTTATATCCTGCTAGCACAGTGCCCTGTGTAGGATTACAGAGCATCCTCTTTGAAGGTTAGTCAAGGACTGTGGGGCCTGAAGAAAACAGCAATGCAGGCATCTCCTGCAAACTGTGGCCCTTTAGCAGGCAGAAAAGGCAGTAGTGCTGTTCGCATGGAGTCACACTATCATGCCAGTAGACTGGGTGCCAATATGCTTTATCTGAAAGAAATCGAGTATCCGTCTCCCTGGAGCTGTCGAAAATATTGAGCATTCCTCAAATGTGCTTGTGTGGGGATTTGTGAACAGTATGTTAATTAATAATATTATAATTATAGGGGCACAAAATACTGACAGCCACCTGGATCACATCTGCAGGGCTGTCCATGTATCTGAGCTCCATGTTTGAGAGGTATCAAGGGCGTGCTTTTCTTTTTTTAAATAGATTTTATTGTTATTTCATTGAAAGTACAGATGTGATTAAATCCACCAGCATGTCAGTGAAATAACTGTGCATTACATTATTTGTTGATGCAGTGCATGAATACTTATTAGGAAGATTGACAATGTTTTATAAATTAAAGGTTAATATCCTTTGTTCTGCATATTTACATTATTTAACTATATATTTAAATATAGTAACACTTGTGTATTGCAAGTGTACAAATTATTGTACAAAAAGTAAACCTGGATGAAGCTGGTGATAAAAATCATTTTTAAAAATGTATATAGTTGTTGATTGGACGAGTGGTCAGTTAAATACACATACCTTATTAACTATGGCAAGCCAAATCATCATTTAGAGATATCTCTAAATGCATTTCAAGATATCTTCAAATATGTTGAGATATCTCTAAATCATTTAAAGATATCTTAAAATGATTTAGAGATATCTGCAAACCATTTAGAGATATCTAAATAAGGAGCTTTTTAAAGATATATCTCAATGATTTGCATATATCTCTCAATGATTTGCATATATCTCTAAATGATTTGAAGATATCTTTAAATGATTTCAAGATATCTTCAAATTACTTCCTGTTCATTTAAAGATATCTGCAAATCATTTCATCTTCAAATGACTTCCTGTATTTTGGCTGAGATTATCACTTCCCGTTTCCTCAGTTACATAGAAATGAATTAACAAGTTAACAGGAAGTGATAATATTGGGCTACATACAGGAAGTCATTTGCAGATATCTCTTAATGATTTGAAAATATATCTAAATGTACTTTTAAATTATATCTATAAATGATTTGCAGATCTCTAATTGATTTGCAGATATCGTTAAATGATTTAGAGATATCTTGAAATATTTGAAGATATCTGGAATTATTTGAAGATATCTTAAAATATGTGCAGATATCTTTAAATGATTTAGAGCTATCTCTAAATATTTGAAGATATCTCTAAATGATCATTTGACTTGCCATAACAAACACATTTAAATACAATGAAACAGTAGTTTGTGTCTAGATATATGTGTATTTCTGATTGGTGCTCTTTTGAATTTTCAGCAGCTTGCTGACTCAATATTAATATTGCCAAGCTTCAGCAGAATATCCATATGGCTTAACAGCTTGCAGATGGGATTTTTTTTCCATTCACCTATTGATACCTTGTAGGAAATATGCTGTGGGTAGTTTTTAGGACAGGTGAGAGGTTTCAAAAGCTTTGGGGGTTTGCTATAATTAAGCTTAAATAGGTTGATTTCTTTGGCAACCCACAGAGTTGGGCAAATTACATTTCATCAGGGAGCCCAAGTGTGAGCTGTTGAAAAGAAAGTGCAGTGTTCACAATTTCCCAATAAAATACCTATATCAGTGATTAGGTGATCTGGATATTTGTATATGTGAGTCATTGTTATGCTTCCAGATGGATAAACAACAAGTAAATTCATAAAGAAATGACTTAGTTAATTAATCGTCATCTTCAAAGTTTTGTGAAATTGAAGGGTGTTGTATGTGTCATTTAAACAAAAAGCTTAGTTTGGTGATCCATCCCTCAAAAACAAAAACAAACACTCACAGAAACATAAAAACAATTGCTTCTTGTTTGGTAAATATAACCATTTGTCCTACAAGTGAACTGCAAGGGTGGCTCATGCTTTCCACAAGTCTAGGTGTCTTGTTTCTTCTTGTATTATATTTATATGCAAAGTATCTCAGACCTGAAGTTCAAATGACATTTGATGCTTCTCATACTTTTGCCACCTGTAACCCTCTCTGGCAAAATGATGCACCGTGGACTCAAAAGTTCTTGAATTTCTGCAAGTGCTATGGTATTCTAGCAAACCTGTTCATCCATGATCATTTTCAGGCTGGATGTTTGCAATTTATATTAACTCATTGCGGTCATATGTTTGACCTCATCCGACATAGCAAAAATATAGACCAGTAAACATTTATAATCCAGGTAAAAGGAATAGCAAAACACAGCAGAGAGACATGGGTGTGGAAGTGAGCACATCAGGGAGATAAAAAGGAATGTCAACTTACAGAAGATGTTTGAGGAGGCAGAACATGACAACAAGAGCAGTTTATGACACAGGTTGTGAGCAAGTATTGGAGAAATTATAACGTACTTAAAATAAAGTACAGACTAAACCAACACAGAGAAAGGCCATGTATGCTTAGGGGATCTCAGCAGAAAGCGCTTTTTTAATCAACACAAATACATTGGAACTGACAACCCTGACTTTATGATCGGAATACTTAGGGTTAATAAATACACTTGCTGCTATATTTGACCAGCGGAGTGGTGAACTAGTACCTTGACATTAGCATCAAGCAGACATGAACAATGAGCCCTGGGGTCAGCAGCTTGATATGAAGTTCATGGGGTGACAACCAGATCAGACTACGTGTTGACAACAGAGACATTGATTGTTCTCTTCCTCTTTCACATCTTGGATGCAACACTGGTTGGAATATCGAAATTGAGAGAAAAAACAAAACTTGACACGTTAGGATTGAAGAAACAAATCCATGATACACCAACAAAGGCACCTGACAAAGATCATATTGAAAATGTACCTTGGATGACCCAAATGTGAACCTTTTCACATGGTGTTGAAATACATATGCTTCTTTATTCCCATCCTGTAACGTCTTCTCTCGCTGCGTCTGTGAACCTCTCACCTTTCACAGGAGCCAGATTTTAACACTGACCATCAACATGAAAGCATACGAGTATCAATTCCAGAAACTCAATAGCCCAAACAGTGTTTTGTTCTGATCTGGTTTTGTGGCACAATAAACTAAACAAACTGTGTGATTTAGCACCTCTTTTTTTACTCATAATCTGCTTTGTTTGTGCAACACCTTGCATTTTAGAAGTACATTTCATAGCAATGGACACAAATATAAATTCCTATAAATAAAAATCACAATAACAACTGCAATATAATGCAACATACAAATAATTGTTACCATGTGGAAACAATGGTACACCATGATACCACCATAGCACATTGATATTAAACATTTTGATACACCATATAAAAAGCACTGTAGTTGTAATCTATATTATGGTACACAGTGCACAGTACCATGGTACTTTAGTAGTCACTAGTAAATGAGGACATTGTTCACAACATCCACGGGGTAATAACATCAGGGTAGTTACAACATGAGTTTGGTACTATGGTTCTTATTGTTATGCTAGGCAATATATTTTGAAATGTTGCCCATGGATTGATTGTTAATCATCAAAAAAAGTAAAGGAAAATATATAATGCTGTTTTAAACAATCTACTGCTGGAATTAAATTCCTATGCACCATACACCACAAAAAGGAATATATTTTCTTTGTGCATTTCTGGCTATTTTTAATGATTACATTACCACTCTAATTTCCTACTAGGAAATGCATCATGGTACTGATGATACACTATGTTACATTACACAAAAGGCTGTTAATAAAACAGTACATCCAACTGTTGTGTCATGGTGAAGCATGGTCTATTTACATAGTCAGAGAGGGGGTATCTATAAAGGATATGCTGTCTGCTCTGTGCCGATTGTGGAAAATCAAAAGCAAAATCAGTCTTTAGTTGAACATGGTTCTCAACACATAGCACAATACAGAGAATGTGATAATCCTGCCATAAATCTTATGTTACTGACTTAGGGACAGAGACAGGATAGTACATTTATAAAAACAGATTTATAAAAGCATCTTTTCTTATCCGTTTTAGGTGGCTGATTATAATGCATTGGATGGTGTAATATAAGTACAGCTCTAATGAGTCTGAAGAGAGCCGAGAACATATTGATTTACAGGACTGGACAGACCCTGAAAATGATCCACATCAAAATAGTATTAGTGTCACTCGACTGAACTTGCACACCCACGTTCTTTGAGCATTGTCTAAATGCTAAAGTTGAAAAGATCCATGGGAACGTATCATCACCTGCCTGCTCATGTGATCCCAGGGCTGTCATTGTTACACTGGAGTAAATTTTCCATAGTCTTGCCTTTGTCCAACCTTTCAGCGCACTTATCTTTTGTCAGCCAGAACTAGACCAATTACAGAGCTTGCCAAAGTCATGTTGCGTCTCCTTGAAGCAGACAAACACTGGCCATTGAGTCTGAAGATGCAGCTTTATTTCTGTCTCTTGTAACTTAATCTCTCGTGCATTCTCCGTTAGGTAGTCAAGCAAGGCATCAGACAGTGGTACCTTTTTAATCTGCCTTTCCAGACATATGGATGCAATGGCTCTGTACACGTATGTCAGGAACTCCCAAGACCAATCAGAATGAATTTAATAACACATTGAGCCTGGGATATAGAGACAGACTTTACATTATTGCATTGCAAACTTATGGCCTAGTTTTCTGTAATTTAGTAACCCTGTCATGCATTCAACCACACCTGCTTCAATGGTAAATGAAGACTAGCTACAAAAAATGTTTCTGTCTTTCTGCTGTGGTTGTATTAGATCATTACATAATAATATTGTTTAAAAAAAAAACAACCTTCATAGTGCAACAAATCCAGGGAACCTAATCATCCAGCCAGGGCAGCTTTCTAAAAGACATCTAAATTGTCCAGACTAAGTTCTGCTGTCAGGCCCAGATGATTACTGACACATGCCCTAAAACAGTGTTGTGTACCCATTAAACTGGCTCTACAGGAATCTTTACAATTCAGCCAAGTGCTGTGTTTGATTCATTTCAGTTCTAGGGAACATGCAGTTCTGCCTGGAAGTGTCTAATTTGTGTTCTTTTTATTATTAGATTTGCTGACCACTCTATGTTCATTACAGCACTGAGATATAGGTAAGAAGAGAAGCCAAATCAAAGAGCACGTCTTGTATATGCAAGTCTTGATAGATCAAATAGCTACGCATCAGGGGTTAGAGGGTAATGTAATAGTAAATTACCGAAGCTTTAAAATCAGTTTAAAATCAACTTAGTTCTGGGATATGTCTATGGTTCTCACACTGTATGTACCTAAGTGACTCTCCACATATTGTTCCGTTCCAACCAATCACATCAGCCTCTGTGCTGAAGCTACACCCCACCCACAAAACTGAGCAATTAAACTGGATCAATTGATTCCCAGAACTGACCAACCACAGCTCAGCAGAACAGCAAGACAATACAGCACAGCACAGGACAGTATTACTGCTCCAGTCAGTGATAGTCACTGTTGTATTATTCAGATGTGGGGTTACACTGCGTGTGGCTGTAGTAGATTATACATCTTAAGGCATAGGCCTCAGAGACTGGCAAGCTCATTAGGTAGGTCATGTGATTCTTCATCTTGGTGTCGTGGGTTTAAGCACCCCTTTCATAAATGAATGTTTTCATCAAATTAAATGAATAATTCGAAGAAATACATGCAGTAATTAATATCTGTATCTGTAATGTTGCTTTATTTAAAACTGCAACTATAATCGTATCTCTGAGCACAGTGCAGCATGGCACGGCACAGCAGGCGGACAGTCTCAAAGTGCATGGTCATGTTTTCTGGATGTAGCATCAGAACATTAAAGTGCCTACCTGGCCCGTCTTGCCTTCCTTAATGGAAACTATTAAAAACGGTGAGCTGATCTCTGACAGGAACTGCATCCCACACTGCTGCCAAAAAGCCGTTGTTAACATGAGTAATGTCTTGTCAAGGAGAGGAACATTCACACCTAAAGAACACATCCAGTCACTCTTCTCATCCAGAAGGTGTGATTTAGTATCACCTTTAAGTACATTAATCAATTTTGTCATTATCTTTCATTTTCCAAATAGACTAGAACAAATAAAAGAATATTAAGCATGAGCAATTACAGACTTGTGTTATATTGCAGGATAGCTTCATAAACCTAAGAACATCTTGTGATGTACACCTGTGAAAAAAATAAAGCTTGTCTCTCCTACATAACTTGCCTTTTTCCTCCCCAGGGTTGTGTCACGACCCTTCAATGATAAAAAGTGTTCTTATTCACAGTATCCATACATTTGTTAATATTACAAGTTTTTATAGACTTAATAATGGTCCTGGTTTCTATAAATCCCCTATAATTTCATCTGTAATTTGCACAGAAAACATTACAATGTATGTGTTAGTAATATCATTATGGGTTTTCTTTAATACATTTGTTTTGTCATGAACTTCCGACACCTTAATTTATGTACTCCTTCTATTGATACCACCAATTCTCACAGGCAGCTGGTTATTGATAGGGGATATTCTTGCCGTGCCGTGCAACCAGCCAGGGATTCACCAATCCAGCTCTGGCTCAGTACACAGTGCTCAACCAATCACGTGCTGCAGCTAGGGATGTGCAATCATATTCAAGACATCGACCTCAGCTAGAACCTGTAATCTTCAGGCTTTATTATTATCACCATCATCTTCATCAGTATTCAAGTTCATAAAAAGTGAATTCAAAACAGTTCTTTCTTATGAAACCAAATAACAGAATTTGGGAATAGAATTAAATGATATGGTATAGAATAACTAGAATCATCTTGTTCTGCAAAATGAATGCTTCACATTGCAGTTTTACTCTGTATCTCCTCAGATGCAGTCTGTCATCTTGTAAGGCAAAATAAAGCAGTCTACTTTACTAGAATTGAATTTCAGGTGGCTTGGTTCAATAGCTTGGCAACATTCTCTGATTAAATTAATAAACTAAAGAGGGGATTTGGCCAGACAGTGATATTGGAGGACAGTGCTGCGGTATGTTATGTAACACAGTAGAAGACAATCTAAACAGAGGAGAAAGTGTTGTGGAAAAGTACAGGGCTAAACATGATAAAACGGAGAAAACAATATTGAATAATTAACCTTGGAAGAACATGTGTGCTCAGTATAGATCAACAAGATGACCAAATCTGGAGCACAACAGGGACCACATACACTGAGCTGCTCTACCAGCTTTCATATCCCCTCTCTGATCCCAGGGAAAAGCAGCCTTTAAGTGCTTTCAATCACGCTTCCTTTGGCTAAAGTTACTGGAGGAGAAATTAAATCTTGAAAATCGAGAGCTGACATAACAATTTAAAAAAATGCCCTTGCCTGAAGCTGGAGAGCAGGCAAGGCAGGATATGAAATGGCACAGTAAGCAGTTTGCAGTGCATTACTACAGCACTGCGCCCCTGCTCCCCCCTTACCCCCCCTGTAGCCCAATTAAACTAAAAATTCTCAGGAGTCATGAGTTGGAGCCAGGAAACGGAGGAGGTGACCCGTTGCGAACAATGAATGAAACTGAGAAGGGCAACGCTTAGTTCCGTGCCGGGTAAAAAGGAATGAGACAAACTAATTACTGATGTAATTGTAGCCTGGTGGGAAGGCCAGTTGAAGGTATTTATGATAACAAGACACAGTGCTGGAATTAAAGTTTCAAGGGAAGCCTCCATTTTAGAAAACAGTGAACACTGGTCCAATGGGTGATACTGTACAAATCAATCCACTCGTGTGTGAATATACCTATTTTTATCTCCTCTACTGACAGTCATTAGACAAACTATTGAGACTAAGAGCATAGACAATCTCCTTTGCCCAAATGGAGAAATGTGCTAGAGATGTATAGACTGATAGTGCTGTAAAGTGCTCTGAGTAATAAGGCTGCAGTTCTCCTGGAAAGCCAAGATGTGCATATATATTAATGCCCATCATGCTTGCACCATAGCAGGTATGCAGTCTGGCTTGAAGAAGTGTGCCATGTCTTACATAATATTAGAAGATGCCAGACTGGAAAATTGCATCATGGAAAGCTTGCAGACTTGTAATAATAATAATGTAGTGATCTGGGACTGTTACCTGAGATGGAGGGACAGCAAAATATAATCTGCTGTAAACATGCTGTTTGTCCCTAGTAGTTAATTTAATAAAAAATAATCTCTTAAATTAATGCAATCTGTTAATAAATTGATCAAAACATACTGCCTTGAAAAATAGTAGATCTCCTCAACTGATTCAGTGTTTTATGTTTGTCCTTCATGTTTTTATTATTTATCCTTTTGCTTTCATATGTAAGTGAATCATTGAATGTTTTTCACATGAGCAGCTGTCCAGATTGCAAACAAGGGCTGAAAATACTTCACTTCATTGTAGGGCACGGGGAGAACTAGGAATGGTTGATGGTTGAAGGGGTCCAGGATGCAAATCACCCTGTCGAGAAGATCCTGGAGAAGATCATGTCTAGATTTAGCCTGCTTTGTAAATATGCAGGAGCACATGCTTCATTGGAATAGCATCTGTACTGCTTTGAGGCTACATGAATAAAGACATTGTAGAACAAAGTCCTGCAGTGTACAGACAACGCTGGCATCACTGGAAGCAAAAACACAGTGGAGCCCCTCTGTCTTTTAGAGTAAAGCACAGTAAATTGTCACTTGCTTAAGTTGTTCTTTGAGCCATGTGCTTGTAAGCTAGTCACTTCACAACATCTTGTTTGTGTGCGAGTGTGTGTGTGTGTGTGTGTGTAATATATAACATATTTCACATAAAATATTTGAACACTATCTACTATACAATTACCAAGACTTCAGTAGCTTACAACATCGACTTTAGATATCAAGAGGTTTGGCATACTCACTTGACTGAGGGAATGATGGTCTGGCGCTGGGTCCAGACTGTGAAACCCCCAAAATAGTTAAGCTGATTGCTGTACTGCCAACACAGAATGTATGTGCATAGTCTAAGGTTTGTTTGTTTAATGTCACTAATGTCAGGTCTAAGGTATGATTGGTAAGCTTCTGATGTCCAATGTCCATGGGACTTCGTATGGTATTCCTTTTTGAGTTTGTGAAGGTGTCGGCTCTGATGCAGAAGGAGTGGCAGGAGAATTGTTCAGTCCGTTTGGGTCACACCTTGATGAACATGACTGAGGGATGACTGGCGGCATCGATAATGGGATAGAGTTTGCATAATGCAGAGGAGAGATCGGAAGGGGGGAGCTAGGACATTTCTGGAGGCCAGGGGGCAGCAAACCACTTGCCCCGGTAATATACACTGAACCCAACAGTGAGGGCATCATCAGTAAAGAGCTGCAGGTCCTCAGGGGAAAGCAAGCAATCTGTGTAGAAAAAGGTAATGTTGTTCCATTAAAAGGTAATGTTGTTCCAAGTTAGGGAATGCAGTTTGCAGTCAGGTTAACATGGTGGTGGGGGAAGGAACGGAGGAGGTGAGGGTTAGCACATGAAATGAAAAGTCGACCTTGGGGAATAATGTGCATGGCATAATTACGGTGACCGAGTAGAGGGAGCAGCTCTCGTTTTGTGCAGTGGCGAGACTGCAAGTAGGTGGCCAGGTACAGAGAAATGTGGTAAAGTTTCTTTCAGGGGAGGGTAGCACTGAAAAAAAATGGGAATCACGGACGATGCCCAGGAATTCCAGGCATGTGTTTGCTCCGAGGGTCTTCTCACCACTAAGGGGAACACCAATGGCTGTAAAGATGAACACCAGGGTGATGAGGGAGCGAGCCAGGGTTGGGGGGGATTGATCAAGAGAAAATTGTCTAGCAAGGGATTGTGTAATTGTTAGGAAGGATCCAGCAGAAGGCTTCCGAGAGTGTCAAAAATATTTGGGCTGCTATGGTAGTTGAAAGTTAGGTGGATGGAAAAATTGATTTGCTGTCACCAGCGGATGCCGAAAAGATGCCAAGAGTTGGGATCCAGGGCAGGACTTTAAATGTGTTTGAAATGTTGATTGAGACTAATGGGATGGTGGCGTTATGTGGAATGGAAAGGTGGAATATGAGGTGCTTTTTACCAAAATATTTGTTCGTGGCAATGTGGTTAATGCAGAAGGACCAGAAAGGAGGTTGCTTGAATGGACCAATTATAAATCTGTTCTTTAGACAGAAGAGCGTCAGCAGAAGCAGGGATGGAAGTAGAAGGTTGCAGATTTTGACAGAGCAGATTAGCAGAGGGAATGGAAATGAGAAGGGCGAAGGAAATGCTGGGATGGGCGAGGAGTTCATAAGCAAGAGTGGGTATATTGATGGGCATGGTCAGGTGCTTTAACAGTCATTAGAAGTAAGGTTTCTTGAGGGAAATGGTATGATGGGGACACACTGAGAGAGAGTGTGCTTCACCACAGTGGCTGCAGAGGTGCAGAAAATGGCAGAAGAAATGTCTGCAGCCCACCGTATTGAAATTATTGCAGATTTGCGTAATGCCGGTGAAAAGTACGGGTTGACCCCTGCAATCAGCATTCCTTGAGGAGGTGACCTGAGAAAGCAGGGGAGGAGGGAGAGGGGGAGACAGCCAGGAGAAAATATAAAAAGCGGGGGCAGCAGTCTCGGTAAGGATACAGTGCAAGGAAGTGTGGGAGGGGGAGTTACAGATGACCCTGAGGATTAGCTGTTGGAGTTAGAGGGGAACAGTAGGCGGGGAATAAAGGAGAGCGTTTTAAGGCAGGGCAGGGGCATGGTGACGGAGAACATCTAGTCTTTAGAGAATGCTTAATGCCACGTTGCTGGAAAACTGGGTACAGGCAATTGATGGTCCAGTCCTTGATGTTAGGACACGATGATTTGGAAGTTGATGGAAGGGAGCAGGAGGAGTGGGGTGTCCTTGGTCGAGAGGAAGGAACCACAGAAGAAGAAAGATGTTTGCAGAGTCCAGAGTCCAGAGCCAGGCGGCAGGAGGAAGGACCAGGGAATGGGCTGGTAGAGAGGAGCATAGGGTCACCGAGGGATCCCGAAGCAGAGCCATGCTGGGGAGCAGAGTTGCAGGAGCAAGTGCAGCCAGACTTGAGGCTGCAGTGCATTGGCAGGCTGCTTCAGCTGGAATGGCGAGGAATGATGAGGAAAGGTTGGAAAGCAGGGGCCGAGGCTTGGCAAGAAGGCGGCATGGGCGACAAGGAAGCAGCAGAAGAATTGAATTCCTGGTAGAAATGGTCAGCGGAATCCGGTGAAATATCGATTGTAGCAGGAAGAGGAGAGAAGGAAGAGAGAGGAAGGCGTAGATGTGGAAGGAGGGTGGAGGTCCAGCACAGGTAGGCAGATCAATGATCTTTGCAGGTGTGAGGGCATAGAGCTTGAATGATGCAAAACAATGAATCATGTGAAACAACAAACGCTGGAGGTGTGTGATAAGGACAGGATATTTATACTTTATAGGGCGAGTGCTTAATCAGAGTGCTGAATCAGAGTAGACTCCAGAAATGTTATTTATGAATTTCAATTCAGTAGTTTACATCTGAAGGTTGTTTATTCCCAATTTAAATGACCAATGTGTCTAAAAGAGGCATTTATATTCCTGCTTGGTAATGCTTCTCTGTAGATGTCTGTGTGCCAGGGGGAAAATGCAAACAGAAATCAATGCATAATGTGTGGTCAGGCAAATCAAGAAAATTAATATTCCATGCACATAGACATACATACATGGATACACGTTTTCTTAAACTATGCTGTGCACAGTGGGCAGCCTGTCTGTCTGTCTCTCAGTGCAGTAGAGGCTAAGTACTGAGCCTACAGCCAGGCTGCAGGAGTGCCATTCATCCTTGCTATAGTCATCTGAATAAAATCTCTGAAACTGATCAGCCAAGAGTGAGTCACTGGAAGGTCATGGGACAACCGTGGCTGCAGGGTGTTTGAAAAAAAAAAAAAAAAAAGTGCAGGCCCAGTAGCAGCAGTGAGACTTTCAAGCTTACAGTGCATGTAAGACAGCTCAAGTCTGGAGTCATTCAGAAGCATTTTAGATAAAAGATCTGAACGTATGGATGTTACAAGATTCGTCCCTTTCCTCAACACCGCAGTCGGGGGAAAATTGCCTTTAAATGCAAATCCTCCTGTTCCAAATGTTAAAAAACACATTATAACAATGTCCTTGCTAGGTTTTCACTGCTACAAACAGTGCATGCAAGGTCAACAGAAGCATGATTGAAAAGAAAGGGCTACAGCAAAGGTAGAGGGATTTTGTAAAAGGAAACTTAAAATATGATTGCTAAGATGGAAATAATTTCTTACTATGCTCAAGTTCAGTTTTGTATGATTTAGAAATATTTAAATGCATGTCTTTGAACAGGAGAAACTTCAGGAGCACAATTTGAGCTGGATTATGTCACTGAGTCCCACAGACCATTCATATCTCTGATACACCAGACTTTTAAAAGTTCTCCTGGTTCCACAACAAAGTAGACTTAATACTATCAGTGATATTTAGCTCATACTTGAATGGCTGTGTGTTATTGTCTTTGAGGATAAACTGAAGGGACAGCAGAGATGCCACTGCAATGTTGGAAGTCTCTAGGGTCCATCTTTGGCATGGGAACACTAACAGGAATAAGGAACAGGAGATTATAGGAATAAGTGACATGTTTACTGCTGTATGTACTGCCCAGCTTTCTACAAATACAATCAAGGGTTACGGTTGGATTCCAGTATGCCAGTGCTTCTGACACTACAGGAAATATACACAAGAAGTGTGCGCTGTTTGTTTTAGAAATATATCAATTCCCCTTAAAAAGGTTCTCAAGAACTTGAACAAAACTGAGATCTGTTCAACCCCCCCCGCCCCTCCCCCTCCTAAGTTAAGCTTGTTTGTGACTATAATTACATTCAGCAGGGTGTCTGGTTGTGCTGACATATACACACTGCTCGGAAAAGGGGTGACTTAGCCTACTTCCTTGTTCTGCACTGTCCCAAGGTGCCTGCATATGTCAGCAGAATAGGACACCCTGTGGGGTATTATTCCCTTAGCATTTGGTGCCACCGCACTAAATACGATCACTCCATCATGCGCGGATTTCAGGACGCACAGAGCTAAGCTATGGCCACGATTGTGCTGATTTCCAGAGGAATATCTCTGAATCAGGGAAAGGAATAATAGATGGCATAGCATTGCTTACTTCGCTCTCCCACTGTGTATTCTTGTTGTAGAGAGAATATATAAAGGAATGTATTGCAACACCTTAAATTATGTTGTTTTAAAAAAATATATATTTAAAAAATGTATTTCATCATGTTCCATAGTTAGATCAAAAGCATTTTGTTATTCCCTTGCTCAAAATGTTACGTTCCTGTAAATGTTGGTAAATGTTCAGCCATCTGCTCCATCCCTTCTGTGAGATGGTAGGGAGGCCTGGGGGAGGGATTCAGAGGGGGATAGCAGTGCAGTTGGTGAGGGTGTTGGAGTCATGGTACCCAAGTCTGTTTGCTCCAAAGCAGGGAGCGAGGGACGCCTCAGCTGAGGCCTACGATTCTCTGGCACATCATGCTACTGGCTCTCACACAAGACACTCAGACTGGGCTACTAAGGATGGAGCAAACTATGTCTTTCCAAAATACTGGAGCCAGTTAGTTGGAGAAGTGCTTTTTTTTTTTTAAACTATGCATAACACACAGTATATTTTGTGCTAATGACAGACCTTTAGTTAGAAAGTGCTTTAATGCCAGGTCTCCAGCTGAATGGACCATATCATTCTCTGAAATGGGTGGGTAACCTTGACTTCATAATGGTTAAACCATTTCACATGAACTCAAGAAGATCTATACATTATCTCATAACCCCTTGTGATTTGGCTCGGACTCCAAGGTTCTGTTGTTCCTGAGATCTTTAACATCCATGGTTTGGATAGGGCTTCAGTAAAACACACAAGTAAACGATAACAGGAAGTCCATCATCTACAACAGATGGCTCGCTTGTCGCCATATGGGCACATTGGTTTTTACAATTTCTCATACAGAGGGAAGAACGAAAAAAAATACTCAGCCATCAACACCCATTCCAGGACTTTGCCTGACGTCACATGCCTCCCACCCAAGGCCTGGTGTTGCTTGGCTTCTGAGATCTGATGAGATCAGCCTTCAAGGGACTGAAACTGATACAATTACACCGTATAGAAAATGTACTGTATGACTGCTGTGCCACAAGGGATTACAGGTGTAGGTCACATAATCTCAATATCATTGCTGATTTGCCCAAATAAAAGCAAAGACACCCACCACAACACTGTTGATAGAAAACAGTATTAGGCATATCCCTGACACATGGGATTTTTTGTATAGTCAGTGTGATTAACACAAATATGACCATTCTAAAGCAAAGACAAACAATTATTTTTACATCTGGAACAGACTGTAATTCAAACACACAATGTTAAGCCATACCTAATCAGTCAAAGGTTTTACATGTCTTATTAAAATTATATACAAATGTGTCCTTCTCACATTTAAAGCATATCATTCCTTTGGTTAATCAGGAATACATGTTTCCACTCTCTGATAAGGCCAAGGATCAAAAACAGGAAACTCTAGAAATTGGATCACTTTCTGAAATATAATTTTTCATTGTTCTGTAGATTAATTTAATCTATTTTTATATATTTTCTGGTAAGAGGATTTAGACCTTTCATACATCACAATTATGATGTTTTTCCCTTCCAGTTTGCATGACTGAGGCCTGATTTGGTTTTGGCAGGTGAAACTTTCGACCACCTTACATGCACAGCAGTGTCTTTCACTTTAATGGCTTCCAGAAACATGGTCCCATACTGAAACACAGGTTACACAAACACAGACTCTTAATATTCTCCAGGAGACAAATCAAACAAATAGAGATGTATTTAGAACTACAATACTGAGTATGGTATTTAAAGGTAATATTTCACGCTTTTTATTGAGTTTTTGTTATGTAACCGTTTACATATATATTAAAATAAAGAAATAAGCCTCTTAAACATGTAATTTATTCACAGAAACCTTCTGGTCAGTTAGAAGCTCCTTTGGTTCAACATTACATAGCAGATTACCTCTGTATGACACCAGATTGCTACACTAAGTGAACACTCAGCTGCCACTTTTCAAGCTGTGATGAGCTCTGGACATAAATCTCTCTCTCTTTCTCTGTCTCACATATATATATATATATATATATATATATATATATATATATATATATATATATATATATATTTATATACTTGCAGATCTACTGACAGTATGCAAAGGTTCCCTCTTTGCATTATTTTATTATGCAGATCAACATGAGGGACGGCTGCCTGTCTATAGGGTTACTGTAAGATCAGGCAGGCCGGGGCCAATCTGATCTAATGTGCTGAAAGGCTGTTTACACCAAACCAGAGGAAAAGATTTCCTGTCAGGGTGGAGGAGAGCTCGAGGCAAACGAAGACTATTATATATAGAACTGAGGCTCAAAGAATTTACATAACTCATTTATTTATTTATATATGTTTTACTTCTCATTTTTTTAGTGATTTTCGTCATGGGCTACTTCAGCTCCCATGAGCCACTTTGTTTTCCAGCAGATTTAACAAGACAATGAGTGTTTCTTTCCAGGATGTTGAAGATGTGTATTGCTTTTGGTAAAAGGTTATATCCAGGATGAAGGAAAGGAAGGAATCATTTTTACCACTATCTCAGCTTTGATTTAATTGTGTGCGCTCCAGTGATGAACTTTAATTTACTTGGATTTAATTAAGTGTGTCATAATGTCATAACAATAGTATCGGTTGGTATTAACAATATTGCTTCGACACTCACAACCGGAGTCGGTCGGGGGTTACAAGATCTTTCCCAGAATTAATAATTAAGAGAAGATGAGTGGGGATATCAAAACTTACTACATATGGTTGAAGACAGAAGTATTCAGCCTCCTGCAAAGTCAGGAATGTGCTGAAGGTCAGAATGCCATTTTACTTATAGCCTATATATTTTACTGTAGTTAAATAGTAGTCAAACATGATGGCATAACAACAACATGTGTTTAACGGTGTGTCGATTCAATGTTGTCTCATAAAGGATTTGTGAGGCACAACCAGAAGCCCTTGGTCAAAGTGAACACAGTGTACAACAGGGAGCATTAGGTAATAATAGCTCTGATATATGTTCTGGAGCATGGGCACTCAGCGCCTTTCACGTGAACAACAAGCTATTGCAATGAACTCTTTCAGGAACAGGAAGCTTGTGCTGTACCCGTGGTACCGGAATAACTACAGCTGTAGTTGTCATTAATACATAATGTTTTGCCAGTGCCAGTTGTTTCCAGTCCAAGTCATATCCCCTCAACTTCATGCTACCTAGCGATTATACCTAATTATTACAGTGATATATCAAATCCTGAGTAAGGTCTCTCTTGTTCTATCTTTACTAAATCTCTCATATCTAGCACAGCAGAAAACAAGCACATTTGAGAGTCAAAAACACAAATAAATACATAAAGCTCAATAAACACAATGAAACTAAACACAGTCTCCTCTGTGCTCCTCGTTAACATGTAACTCGTTCCCACTGGTACTCAGCATATAAATGAGGCTGTGTTTGTTTTAAGAGGGAGCTTTAGAATATTCGGTCACCAATAGCGAATACTGTACATGTTCAAAATGAGTCACAAAACCTGAAATCTGCACAATTATTCATTATGGGTTACTTATCTAGGCTGCAAAGGCTTATTCTTATTTATAAAATAGATTCTAGTATGAATCTATGTTTTCATTAATGATGATGATGATGGTTATTATCTTTATTATACTATTTGTACCATAGATTTGGGACTTTAAATGTTAATTTTAAATCTAGTTCAGGAAAGCAATGGATGACTAAATAAAAAAATAAAAAATAAATAAATAGTACTCCAGCAAAATTGTGATGCCATGTATTGTGGTTTTAGGTTTCATAATATAACCATTGAGGTAGTCAGCTTTTAATATATAAATGTATTCTTTATTATACATCATTATAAAATTAAGTCAGGGATGCCTTTATTCTATGGTATTGAGTCACACTTTAGAAAATTGAAAGTGTGACATAATGAGGGTGAGCAGTCTGGACCGGACAGGAGCTTGTTGATGGTGGCTATACTGGGCCAGTGTCGGATTGTTGTAGAAACTTGGCCAGCATATTTGTGTTGTCGTCACCTTGTTGTGAGTCAGAGAGACAGTGATGTCTGCTGAAGCTTTTTGAAACAGTAGAATCCAATCAAATATATACACCCTAACTGACGTGCATTTCTGGACATTAGTAAAGCAACCCTATGAATCACGAAAAACAACATCGCCAGATCACCGCGTGCCTCTAAAACAATGGCCATTCACTGACAGAAGCCTTATGTGAGTCGTAGCGCAGATGGAAAATCACAACCGAAATAGACCGGCCGAGCTCATTGTGCGTCTCATAAGGTTACAGTGCTGCCTTTGACATTCCACTGTGATCCTTCCCAGAATGATTCCCCTTGCAACACACAATGACAAGCCAGTGCAGAGAACAGTGTGAAGGGAATACCCTTTCTAACATATGCATAACCATTGCTAGCACGTCTGTGTAGCTGCGTCAGAGTCTAAAGCTCTTTTTGAAGCAACTGTTCCTTTCAGCATGCAGGGTCCCTTTAACGTGTGCAATAATAGACTGCAATGCCACCGAGGACAGGCCGACTGCTCGGGAAAGAGTGACGGCACCACATCTGAGGTCCCTGTTTTGGAGGTCATGAAGGGGATGTGGGTAGCAGGGGCCTGGACAACATTCAGCAGCAAGGACCAGTGAAGGACACGTTGGTGCCTCTATGGGAATACAGTGTCAGCTCAAAGTGAGGCAGAAACTCTGAGGATTCCCCTTGGAGGAGGGAGTTCACCCCTCACCCCATGGTGCAGGGCTGACACACGCCATTGGCTGGTGAGCTGTAGGTGCCCAGCAATGGGGGGAATGTGTGCAGGGGCACAGGCAACAGACAGGGTTCGACATGCAAAAAGCTTGGAGTTTAAAAGCACCGCAAAGGCAGACACACATGGCAGCCAAACACCTGTTTAGACTGCTGGCTAGCAACACACAGGATGTGGAGTAGGAGTGAAGCACGGGCAGGGGATGGGGCTCAACACACAAAAAGGCATTGAGGAAAGGCCTCTAGTAAGCATGCACACACACACAGCAGTCAACTGGCCAGCTAATCTGGAGGCGCTCTGTGTGGATTGAGAGGGTCTGAGGGGTGCAGTTAATGCTCAATGCGCAGAATGTGGGACTGCAACACTTGAAGACACACAGCCATCAGCTGCACTGGCATCAGTAACAGTGGTAAAGGTGGGCACATATGCAGGTGCGCGAGTCATGGTGTGTGGAAATGGTGCGTGGGTGTGGAGTGGAGGGGCAAACATGGACACAGCAGCTCAATAATGCACTTAAATGAGGCACCATGGTATTTTGCAGAATACGCGTCGGGGATGGGGGGCTAGGTTTTGCAGAACAAAGCTAAGACACTAGGATGGTAGCCAGCACTTGACCAACAGAAGAGCGAGGGAAAGAAAAGACAGAACCACACACACACACACATTTTGAGTTTGAAGACTAAGACATGGAGAGTGCACAGGGCAGACCAGAGAGCAGCAGCCTGGCCCGCCAGCTTCACAAAGCACACAAAGCAAGAAACAAAAAGCTGCTCAGTGAGGTGTAAAGAAGAAGCAAAGATGAATACATCGGTGGAAGGGGCAGGGCTGCCAGCTTCCAGCAGCATTGGCTGCAGGGGATACAACAACTTGATTTGCTTGACAAAGGAGACAGTTCTACCAAAATATACAGTGTGCTCCTCTAAAAGAAGCAACATTGATTGGTTCAGCAAGAGTCCAGGAGAACATCATTCTACTGGGAGTCAAGATTTACTGAGTCATCTCCTCCTGCAGCCATCTTGGCAGTGTTGTAATGCAATGCTCAGTATCTGTGCCTCCACAAACAACACCCTTGGTGGCTACTTTCAGCTTGAAAGGGAACATGAGATGCTGTAGTTTTTTATTTTCTTTCTATTTATATGAAAATCTAAAATCTTAAACTTTAAGTGTTATATGTCACAAACATATGGACAAAAATATAATATCTTAATTTGCCAGGCCTCTGTATGTGACATGACATGTATGTGACTTGAGGTAACAGAGGTCCAAACTAAATACTAAGGATACATTATTCCAAATGGACTAATCAACCTACAGTATACTTAACATGTGTTTCATTGGTTCCTTAGTCAGTAGCTTTCCATGTTTACCAAAATGAAGACTCTGTACTGTAAATTACAAGGTTGTTTCCATACTGTTATATGTTTTAAGAATTTCCAATTACCTGATACAGTTTGTTTGTCTTTCTTCAAAACTTTAATGTGTATTTTGTTGTGCCACCAGACTGGAGAATCACATAGTGGACAAAGACACACTGGTGCCATCCTTTTTTCATATTGATATTTTGCCAAGTACACAAAACCTTAAAGTATAATATATCTAATACTTGTATATATATATATATATATATATATATATATATATATATATATATATATATATATATATATATTTATTTATTTATTTTTGAGGGAGAGGGAGTGGAGGAGGCATTTTTGTTGATGAAGTTGATGTTCTTTACAGTAATATTGTTTGGGGTGGCTCCCAACCTGGGTAAACATAGTATGCATTTGATAATGAAAAATACTGTGTGTTTATTACTCTTTCCCTATTCAAACTGAATAAGTGAATAATACAAAAATATTGTTAATCAGCTGATCTTTATTGAAAAATTAATAAGTGGCTAGTTATAGTGCACATTTCCCCAGCTACAAGATCAATACTGCCACTGTGTGGCCATTTTAAGCATTTATTAAGATTAATTATTTTCACAGGAAGACTATTAAAAGCTACTTCTGACTTTAACCAAATACCGTGAAACAAGAGTTTCTATCAAATGCACAATTAGGAAACACAGGATTCAAAATGATTAAAAATATAGTAAAATATTAACATTTAACCTGAAGATACTTTGTCTGCACGCGAGAGACTTCTTACATGATATATTTTAGGATATGTATTACTATTAGTATAGAGGTTAATATCATTGATAGTAATTGAAGTAGTAGTAGTAGAGTAGTAGAAGTAGTAGGCTAGTAGTAGAAGAAGAATTTAGGTAAGGAGTAGTGTGCATCAGTATAGTATATAAATGTAAATAGTATAGGAGCTGTAGTTTAATAGTTTAATAACAGACATCTTATGATATGTTTGTCAATGTAAATATATACTACTAATAATAATAAATAGTAATAATTATGATCATAATAATATTCTATTATTTTTATATGATTGTAATCAAATTAGTAGTAATAGTAATATATAGGGTAGTATAGTAATAGTATTTAGGTTAGTAGTTGCAGTATAATAACAGGTATATTCATGTTTGTGATAGTATGTTAGTTACTCTAAGTATGTGTAAATATTATTATTATTATTATTATTATTATTATTATTATTATTAATAATAATAATAATAATAATAGTACAAAATGGGTTGAATGGCCTCCTCTCATTTGTCAACTTTATGTTCGTCGTCTTATTATCTTATCTTATCTTATTATTATCATTATTATTATTAATCATACAATGGAAATAGCCCCAAGAGTAATTCAACAGATTTTACATCATAAACCCTTTATAAAAAGCCCAATAAGTAAAAGACAATGTAAAACAACAAAAAACAACTAATACACTATATAAGATGAGGCAGCAACACCTCAGTAATACTACTACTACTACTACTACTACTAATAATAATAATAATAATAATAATAATAATAATAAAGATTTTGCAAGAGAACAAGACTGTGCATGTTCTCATATCGAGCCTAATTATGCTCTTTTTCGTAATACTAACAATAACCAAGTATGTTTTAATAAGTGGCAGATAATAACTATTTTCGTCCTGCAGCACGGACAAGAAATGTTATGCAATAAATATAAAAACATAATAATTAGAGGAGCTCTAGAAGAATAAATTAGCAAGAGGGCCATATGGCATGTAAACAGCCTCAAAAAGCTCAAGATCCATATGGCATGCAAACAGCCTCCAGCACTATTCAGCATTAACAAAACCACAACTAGACCTTGGCAATAAATACATATAGAAAGCTATACTTTCATGAAACTGACATACATGTAGTGCCCTTGTTTTTATTACTGTTACTATTGGTAGAAAGGTACATTCATATTACAGCAGTAGATACAGTAGATTAGATAAAGTATTTACTTGTTGCTAGTTGCTTGATGCACAATTACAAATTACCCATATTATGTAACAGAACAGTGTATGTATTGCTGCACATTGAGATAAAGCAATTCATAGTAAACAACACTTGTTTTTGAGTACAGTGGAAACATTATTTTTTGAATCAACAGTGACAGAAAAGCACAAAGTATTTGCTCTGTAAATGCAGTCTACCCTATTAACTTTAAAATAATTCCTCTCTTCATTGAAATAAACAAATAACAGACAATCACACTGGACAGCACATAAACCATATAATGGAATGACAGGGAAAAGATGGCTCCTGTGAAATCCATGATGAATCTAGCACTGTTTCTTGGCAACGATTACTTTGGTCACTAGAGGCACTGTGGATTGTATTGTTTGTACTTGTGTTGCTTTCAATTTATTTATTTATTTATTTATTTGCATAGCTGTCCTACATTCAGTACCCTAGTAAACTGCTCAGGGAATGTGTGTGTGGGGGGGCGGGGGCACATTGACAAGGAAAATACACAAAAGGAAACTGCAAGCAAAATATAAACAATATTGATATATTAATACATTTTTCAAAGTAAGAAGAAATAATTGTACTGGTAATGTGTTAATTATGTCATCAGGGGAAATAATAAAGTGATCAGATTTCCAAACATGCCACACATTTACAAAGGTGGTGAAGCTACGGAACATATTACTTTTATAGCCTGTAATTAACTGAAGCTATTTTGGAATAATAATAAGTTGGGGGGAAAAAACAACATAGATGATTTCCTTTACGAGAGACTGACTCGAAATTGTGGGTTACACATGTCTGTGATAATATATTAAACTGTAAGTTGCCCTGGATAAGGGTGTCTGCAAATTAAGAAATAAATCAATAATAAAAAGCTTGTCTAAATGAAAGCATAGGAGATCCTGTTCTATGTCCACAGAAGAAGAGCCTGTGGTTGCTCAAGAACAGCTGTAGTGACTGATGTTCTAGCTGACATCCACATTAATCTAACCATGCACTGTGCATTTAGTATGTCTGCAGCCTTACATACACGGTCAGTCAGGTATTAGGGAAGCCTGTTCTTCCACACACACGCTACAGACCCTGAGGACCGTTCTGGCCCCTTGAAGCATGAAATCTCAGTCTTGTCAGCAGAATTGTTTTTGAGAGTCCTTTCTTATTTATCTGGTGTTGACACAAACATCATATGTATGTCTTCCAAATTAGTCTAACTGGTTTTCTGCTTTTCCAATGTTGCACCCTGAAATGCATGTGGGAAAAAATATGCACATGCATATTGCAGAACGCACATGGAAAAATTGAAAACGGACTCATTTAGATCATGCTGGCTCCTTTGTTCAAGTCAATGTTAGTCTATGTTTTTCTTGGAAAATACAATCAAATTCAATTCGCAGCAAAGTCAGCTTTACTGTCTTACACAGATAATATCTACGGAATTTAAGCATCTCCCAAGTATATTTCCAGTAATTTGTTCACTGCCCTGTGCTTATATGATTTTACAAACCCTCTCAATAACAACCAGAGCCCTTGAGTCTTCTAGTAGGGACACTGGCTATTGTTTGGTGGTGCCTGTCACTTCTATATATTTTTTTTAACGTAATGGTTCGCCTTGTTATAGCTATAGTGCCTCACAGAGTAAATGTTTTGACAATTAAACAAGTGTTTCCGTAGAAGCAGGAATGAGGGAGTTCCTCTAGCTGTACAAATGTTGCTAGGCAACGGCGAATGCGTCCATATACAGTGCCGTGCACAGACGCACCTCTTTTGATCTCCTGAAACGTTTAATCAAATGCCCTTCTGCACAGGCAAGGACGTTTATAATCCTGGCACATTGACCGCATGTCAGTTGGTTTGCAAAGTCATTTCTAGAATCTAATTTCTCCTTTCCAATGGGTTTATAGAATATGGGTCTCATAACAGCTTTCTATGCCCTTTAAAAACAAATAAAGTAATTAATGTATTATTATACATATTAATAATAATAATACATTAATGCTCATATTCTGTTGAGGTAAAAATAATTGCATTATTGTTGACAAGCATGTATTCTTGGCTTTGGCAAAGTTCAAATATAGAAATATACTCTTCAAGAAGCATGAATGGCTTTTTAGTCTGAATTCTAACTGTAATATTGCTTGAAAAATACAAAATACTTGATTACATTTTTCATCCACATAATGGATCACAGCACTATTGGAGTTACCTTGCACACCGACACCTCTTGTAATTTGTCAGTACTTTACCTTATATGTAGCCAAAATTAGTAAGCATTCTGCCAAATGTGATCTTATTACTTAGTCTATGTATATTCATCTGGGTACAGCTTTGGGAAACTGGGAACTGAAGGTTTCTCTGCGTCCTCAGCATTCTTGTCATACTTTAGTAACAGAACTCATATTGCATAATATACCAGTGAGGGGGTCACCATTTCAATAAGTTCTCAACATTTTGGGGTTTGTCTTGTGTTTGGGAGGTGCAACTCAAGTGTTTGGAAGTGTGCCTGACACAGCAGCTCGAATGTAATGTCCGACTGCTTATGCTGCACTTCTTGTCTGCTAAATGGCCGCTAAATGTGCACACAACATTGCCAAAAAGGGTTTCCTTTCACTTCCTCAGCCTACGTCTTGCCAGTGGGCTGGACTTCTCTCTGTGGCTGTTGCTAAATGGAAGATGACGTTCTGTGCATTTTTGTAGAACTGTATCTTTACTTGATGTTATGTAATACATTTTAATCTTTAACTCTTTATTTATCCAAATATAAACAATAGCTCCTATAGGGAGTGCAGATGACTGTCAGTCAGGGCATGAGCCCTCAATATAGTTCAAATCCCCCCTCAGGTTTATTTTCTCCTCTATTCTTAAAAATAGACCAACAACAACAAAAAGCAAAACACAATCCATCCATTAAAAATCACTTAGGCAGAGAGTAGTGGAAAAGCAGATGAACATTTGCAAACAGTATAAGCAGTCTGCTACTATTTCCCCCACCCCCCTCCTCACTGTAATCCGTTAATAGTCGTGCCTTTGTTTTGAGAATGCTGTTTATTCGGGTGTGCAGCGTTAATTCCCAAGGCGCTGGCTGGCTGAGGTTGTCTTGTTTGTGCGCGCGCTTCGAAGCCCTGCGAATGCAAAGCACTGGAGGAGAGGGGAGGGGGTTCTCTGTGAGTGCAGGGAGGGAAACCCGCTCACAGCGATGAGTGACCTCCCTTTGGGGGCTGCTTCAAACACATGGCCGTCTGGAGGCGCGATGATAGCACGCTTTGCCAGTGCGCTCCCTGGGAGAGGGAGAGGGAGTGGGAGTGGGAGAGATGTTGTCTTTACCTCCAGTCCTCATTGGCTTTCCACGCTGTCTGCACTACAGAACATGCTCTTTGTAGCATGACGGTGAAGAAAGAGCCCATTTTATATCCCTGTGTTACAGTTGCCATTTTAACCCATAATGGGAGAAATGTTATCTTCAAATATTACCTAGCTTTGATCAAATATAACCTGATTTTACTAAGAAATTGCAGGAGTACAATCATAACAGTAAAGATTTTAGGGGGTTTAACTGATTCAGACAGAGGAAGAAGGGAAATCTATATCCTATTGACCACATTTTGATAACACAGTGTTTTCAATGCTTCAAAATGTCTTTAGCACTAGTGGGGTAACCTTGTGTAAGGCATTGTAAATCATAACCACACAAATAACACTGTGCTCTGAACTTTTGCTCTATAGCATTAGGAATTGCCCTGTGATCAAACTCTGACACTTTGTCAGGAGGGTTTGACGCCCCTCAACCTGGAATTTTTACTACCCTACAATGAATCAGTGTTCAGTACATTTCAAAATATATTATTTATAAATAAATACAGTTCACTAAACAATGTTGATTCAACTAAATATTTAGTGAAGGGAGCCCATACTCTGTATATTTGTGAGTATATACTATGAAACGGAGATAAGCAGTTAATGTCTGATCGATGAATGCGGTGATAGAAGTGGAGTTTAAATAAGCCATTTGAGGATATTCATTAAGGAGCCAAACAAATGCATTAGAAGGCCAATTTTACAATGTTGATTAATATCAGTTACAGTAAGTATGGATAAGCTCAGAACCATATGTATTGCTGATAAACACATAAGCAAGGTTACAAATGAGAAGAAACCACTCCGCTGACATTGCAAATTGAATTGCTAGTTGTTTAAACATTCAACCACATAACACACACAGTGGACCAGCTTCCACAATATGAGCAGGGGAGGAAGGAAGGGTGGAAGGAAGTAAGGAAGGAAGGAACCTGTCACTTCCTTCTGTTTGCTGTCACAATGGTACTCTGGCTGGTCTTGAAAATAAGGATGATGTCATTGTCTTGGACTTGCCTATTGCCTTTGCAGTCTAATGTATATACAGACTGATTATGCAGGCATCTGCTGTCAAGACATTTTAAACTCAAGTAACTTCCTAGCTTTCTATAGCCAACTGCCTTAGAGATTATTTTGTTCAACTTACATATTGCTGTGTTAGTCATTTGGTTCACCTCCTTTAGGTAAGACTGCATTCTGTTCAGCAGTGAGGCAGTACAGTCAAGTGACATTTGTTAGAACATTGCATTTATTCATGTATGTATTTATGTATCATATTAAATCATACTAATACTTATACTGCAGTTGAATTCCTTGATCCTTCCGTTTCATTGTGCTTTACCGATTATAAGTTGAGTGGCAGCCACAATTTTACCCACCCTCTAACTCAGTAAACTTGAATCTTCTCTAGGCTGACTCAATGATAATTTAAGACTTAAAATATACATTTGATAAATTGCTACAGTTTAATGAACAATGCGTATTAAACCAAATGTATCACCAAATAAAAATGTTAAATATGAAAGGGGGGAATACTATTAGTTACAGCTGTATAATGTACATGTTAACAGGCCAGTCTGACCTTAGTATCTATTATCTGAATGTTAGATTCTTCCTCTACAATTAGGAGATCTCATTGAAATGCAACTGCAAAATGTTGGTTGTTATCGGTTACCTGTTGTTATGGTTACTGTCTGCGAGACTACAGAACCAGGCGTTCAGCATCAGCACTCGAAATAACATTTCAGGCAACTCAAACGATTTACATGCAGGCTTGCGTAACACATAATATTGGTGCACAAGTGACAATCTAACAGGAAATATATGGGCAACAATAATAAACAGCTACCACAGGAATCAATGCTCCTATTAATGGCACATGCACACAGCTTGGTCTCCACAGAATACTCCTCAAATCAGGTCATCTACCCCTGCCAGCCAGAACACAGCCATGCCACACCAGTATGCAAAACGGTGTATTAATAAAGGTACACACAGTAAAGCAATCAGGGTAGAATGTAGAAACAGCACAGCGATCTGGGAAGTGTAGCATGGACCTCAATTCATCTGAGGACATTAAATGTGACTGCTCACTTATGGTCCACCCTTTCAATCCTTTGCAGAACAGAGATAGATACAAATAAAAGTATGCAGTGCTTAATGCAAAACATGGAGAAGAACGTATTCTGGTTCATGGCATGGCAAAGGGGTTATGACATTTAGAAGCCCTGGTGTAACACTTTTGGTTCCAAGACATGAACGATGACACAAAACAAGTGATATCATACAAAAGATACATACAGTTAGGTCCATAAATATTTGGACAGTGACACAATTGTCATGATTTTGGCTCTGTATGCCACCACAATGGATTTGAATGGAATCAATCAAGATGTGCTTTAAGTGTAGACTTTCATCTTTAATATGAGGGTAATTACATTGATTAAACAACATAATCATGAATTAAATTGTGAGTTTCAATACTTGGTTGCAAATCCTTTGCAGTCAATGACTGCCTGAAGTCTGGAACCCATAGACATCACCAGATGCTGGGGTTCTTCCCTGTTGATGCTCTGCCAGGCCTGCACTGCAGCTACGTTTTGCCTCAAAACAAACCAATCATAAAGATAGCAAAAACATTATGTGTGGCCAAATCAACTATCTGGTACATTCAAACAAAGAAGGCACTGGTGAGCTCAGGAACACCATAAGGCCCGGAAAACCATGGAAAACAACTGTGGTGGATGACAGGAGAATTCTTTCCCTGGTGAAGAAAAACCCCTTCACAACAGTTGGCCAGATCAAGAACACCCTCCAGGAGGTAGGCATATCTGTGTCAAAGTCAACAATCAAGAGAAGACTTCACCAGAGTAAATACAGAGGGTTTACCACAAGATGTAAACAGGCAACAGGAAGACCACATTAGATTTTGCCAAAAAAAAACTAAAGAACCCTGTACAGTTCTGGAACAACATCCTATGGACAGATGAGACAAAGATCAACTTGTACTAGAATGATGGGAAGAGAAGAGTATGGAGAAGGGAAGGAACTGCTCATGATCCGAAGCATACCACCTCATCTGTGAAGCATGCTATGGCATGGGCATGTATGGCTGCCAAGGGAACTGGTTCCCTTGTATTTATTGATGATGTGACGGCTGACAAAAGTAGCAGGATGAATTCTGAAGTGTTTAGGGCATTATTATCAGCTCAGATTCAGCCAAATGCTTCAAAACTCATTGGACGGTGCTTCACAGTGCAGATGGACAATGACCCGATGCATACTGTGAAAGCAACCCAATACTTTTTTAAGGTGAAGAAGTGGAATGTTTTGCTATGGCCAAGTCAGTCACCTGACCTGAATCCAATTGAGCAGCATTTCACTTGCTGAAGGCAAAACATCCCAAAAATTTGCAACCAAGTATTGAAACTCACAATTTAATTTAAGAGCCTAAAATTGGGGGGATCACCTATAAAAATGGGTGTACTTCCTACACCATTTACCCAATTTGGATGTAATTTGGAACCTCAAATTAAAGATGAAAGTCTACACTTAAAGCACATCTTGATTGTTTCCTTTCAAATCCATTGTGGTGTACAGAGCCAAAATTATGACAACTGTGTCACTGTCCAAATATTTATGGACCTAATTGTACATGCAATGGAAAAGCTTCAGTAGAATCCAGACTTCAATTTTATTGCCTATTTGATGTTTTTCTCCATGTTGGACATGCATTAGTCAGCAGGCTGTCTTCTCTGACACCTTGAGAAGATACAAGTGTTAAGTGAAACTTTTCCACAAGTCAAAAGCATTAAGAAACTGAACAACAAAATGTGAAAAATGAAAAACATGGAACATCTAACAAAAATGTGAGCTATATGTGAAGTTATTCGACTTCTATAGTAATTAGGCTTGAAGGTCATGAAACTGCCGCTTACCATACAATCTAGAACTGGAGCTAATTTCATTTTGGCAGTCTGAACAAATATGTCAGTGTGTGTGGCTACAATTTGCAATATGGATTAATAAACATGCTAATGAAATTGACAATTTGTAAATGCATAATGTTCAACAATATTAGAAATATCTGAAAATGGTAATTACTTGGAGCAACAATTATTACCATTACAGGCTACTAAGGCAACAGGCTGCTAATGCAGACAAAATCAAAGAGTGCTTAATTAAGATAAGTATGGGCTAAATTCTGTTTACAGGTTATGGTTTCCTTCTAAACCCAAACAAACTAAGAAACTAATCTTTTAAAGAGGTCATACATCTCGAGTTGTATCTTTTTCCCTTCTATTGGCACAAGCCTGATTTTATATGAAAACCCTTTAGAATTTTTTCCAGATCATTCTTTATCACACATCTATCATATCTTCACAGCTGAATACATCTGCATGTCTGTGTGAAGAAGCATGGCCAAAAATAGTATAACTCTCTCAGGGTCCTGTTTTGATCAACTTGAAGCAGTTGGCAAAGTCTAACGCTATGCTTTTAGCACCCAGTCACTTTATGTAAGTGAATTGCAAGAGTGGCAGAAACCTTGTCCACGTTTTTAATAAGGGTGTGGTCTTATTAGATGCAATAAATGAAAAGTGATTTTCTGCATCCAGATAAGAATAATTGTTCTTTGTTGGAGAATTTAGTGGCACTTTCTGCTACACTGCAAAAGGAAAATACAGTAAAATCGAATTCGCATCCAACATGTCAATGTGTGTGTTGTAAAAACACGTTGGGTATTATAGGGCTACCAAGGATACCTTACTGAACTACAATTAGGAGTTCATAATGACTAAACTGTCTATACAACAGAGCAGATACATTTCTAAAAAAATGTTGCACAGTGTGTTTGAACAGATAATTAATATGCAACCTGTGATATTTACACATGGCTTTTGACCAGTCAAGTTGAAATTGAAGTATCTTACATAAAGAGCTACATTTATATATTAAAGTGAAAGTGTCACTACAAATAAATCACACTTTCATTTAAATGATTTTATTTGGTCATTCATGTATTACTAATACATAGTTTTCATTGTTCAAACTCCAGCTGCTTGAAGTGAGCGACATCCCAGACTGCCAATGCATAGGGATCAATCAATTAATTTGCCACATTAAAAATTCTATAAAAAAAAACATAAAAATAAGAACCATGAACTGCTTTAACAATTGTTTTAGATGCTTTATGTAGATTTACATTCTCAAAATAAAAAGATGAAAAATGAAAGGCTTCTTAAAACATTTAATGCCATAATACCCAAGTGTATTTCCTTTTGATGAAAGAGAAAGGACCATGTCTCCCTGAATACATGTCACTGATGTTAACATTTGAATTATGCATAGAACTCCATTATTCACAGGACCTCTGTTCTTCTCTTAAACTCATTATTTCATAAACTAATGCAAATCTGTCTTTGTTCTGTTTGTTTGTTTCTCTGTAGCACTTTTCAATCTATATGTATTAAACCCTGCGAGGACATCAAAGGCAGTGAAAATGAAGTCGTCGCTTAGTGGTCAGTTTCATTTGCAGGTATAACTAAAATATTTATTTTGTGGATTTCTGATATGTCTGATTTTTGATATATCAAACAACAAACAGCCTCAGCACCACCAGTCACGTCTCAAGAATATTTCAGTAAACAAAACAAACAAACACTCAATCATGTAGGCACAGTGACATTTGTATGTATTTATTTTCGAGAACCTTTACTTGGGATTTGTATGACTTATTGTCACACCATGCGAGAGGGAATGAGTGTAAACAATTCAAGAGTGAAAGAGTTCAAAAAAACACCACTTTCTACCAAAAGAAGTGGAATGCTAAGAATGCTTCCCTGAACACTGTAGCCAATCCAAAAAGAACGCAGGAGAGAAACTGCGACTGCCCTTGACTGTCAGTCTGAATGAATTATGACGGAATACGTGTTGCTTTGGACAATTTATAGGTTTTGTCTTTTGTTGTGTGTGGGGGAGGGCAAACGGATGTTTTGTAGAAGTGAGTCATAGTCATTCTCATTCTCTCTGAAGTCGGTTTCACAAGGGGTTAAGCCAGAACCTCTTCTTTAGCACTAATCCCTGCAGCGTGTGTCCATATTCTGATGAAAACAATCAGCAAGCAATGCCTGGCTGGGCTACTGACAGCCTGCTGCTCCCGGGGAGATCCCATTGCCTAGACCACTCTAATTCTCTGGGAGGATTAGGTTGACAAAAAACAGGAATAGATTTTTATTCCACCCTCCTTCTAGTTATTTTTCTTTCAACCAGTCCTTAAACATCTTCATCAACAACAATTCCATTTTCATTCTCTAACCAACATCTTATCCCATGATGAGAATAATACAAACAAAATATATGAATGATTGACATCCATCCGGAGTTGCTGCCTCCATTAGGAAAAACTATACTTAATCCTTGGATTCAAAATTAAACAACAGTATAGTACATTTCTATAACGTACATTTAATCCTAATAATTTTTGTAAGAATATAATTTGAATGATTCTAAACACATATAATCACACACACACACACTCACTGACACACACAAATACATTTTATCCTCTAGTTAACCTATCAACTTACATGAAATTGTTACATAAAATACATGGAACCACATAAAATAATTCCATTAAGATTGTTCTGCACATAAACCACGGTAGTGCCAGCTAACAAAACCCAGAGATGGAAAGGTTTTCTTCTTGTTTCACTGAAGCCTAGGCTATCCTTCCTTTCTTTAAAAAAATATTACTAACACTAAAAATCCCATATCAGTTGAAGAGAGATAAACAGTTCAGGTTTTTATTTTAATTGAAGCCCTACTCTTCAGATAGTCAACATCGAGGGCATTACAAGGCATGTCACACTGCTTTGCTGGTAATTGGGTCAAATCATCCCCAAGCAGCTTCTGATGCCTCTTAATGTCTGATGTTGATGGTTTTATTGCTATACTTCAATATGATGCTACAACTAACTGCTTATTTGTGCTGGTTTGTTTTAATATGTATTCCCAGTGAATAGACAGACCTGCAGTCAGAGGTCACAGGTGAACTGTGGTCGAGGTGGAGCAGCCTGTCTTGGCTTATGCACGGCTCAGAGACCCATCCAGTTGCCACTGTAGCAGGGTGTGGGGTTATGAAGCATACAGCATGTAGAAACTGACATTTTAGACTCTCTTCAGATCATTTATTTGGGGAATTGGTTTTAGGGATGAACTCAGATCAGGACACAGTTACTGTGCTGTCTAAATTTGTTCTTCAGCAAATTGAGGATACACCAGCAGTTACACTAAGAGAATCGAAATGTTGGGTCCCATGTGTTGGCAAAACTTGGTTGGAAGCAGGGGAGACCCACACTCCTGCACTGGATCCCAAGGGTGACGCTGGGTGGAGAAATTTAACCTCACTGTCTCCTCTGAAGCCCAATAAATAGCAAGACACCACAGGCACCTAGATGTCTGGGGAGACCTCAACAACTTTTGGGGGAGAGGCTCTCCAACACCAGGACAAAGGTAATTTTCATTTCTAAGGGTAGGTATATTTTAACAGTGAGAGACAGAATAACAACAAAAAAATTCAGAAAAACGCATTTCAAAAAAGTTATAAATTGATTTGCATGTTAATGAGGGAAATAAGTATTTGACCCCTTCGACTTAGTACTTGGTGGCAAAACCCTTGTTGGCAATCACAGAGGTCAGACGTTTCTTGTAGCTGGCCACCAGGTTTGCACACATCTCAGGAGGGATTTTGTCCCACTCCTCTTTGCAGATCCTATCCAAGTCATTAAGGTTTCGAGGCTGACGTTTGGCAACTCGAACCTTCAGCTCCCTCCACAGATTTTCTATGGGATTAAGGTCTGGAGACTGGCTAGGCCACTCCAGGACCTTAATGTGCTTCTTCTTGAGCCACTCCTTTGTTGCCTTGGCTGTGTGTTTTGGGTCATTGTCATGCTGGAATACCCATCCACGACCCATTTTCAATGTCCTGGCTGAGGGAAGGAGGTTCTCACCCAAGATTTGACGGTACATGGCCCCGTCCATCGTCCCTTTGATGCGGTGCAGTTGTCCTGTCCCCTTAGCAGAAAAACACCCCCAAAGCATAATGTTTCCACCTCCATGTGTGACGGTGGGGATGGTGTTCTTGGGGTCATTCCTCCTCCTCCAAACACGGCGAGTTGAGTTGATGCCAAAGAGTTCGATTTTGGTCTCATCTGACCACAACACTTTCACCCAGTTCTCCTCTGAATCATTCAGATGTTCATTGGCAAACTTCAGACCGGCCTGTACATGTGCTTTCTTGAGCAGGGGGGCCTTGCGGGCGCTGCAAGATTTCAGTCCTTCATGGCGTAGTGTGTTACCAATTGTTTTCTTGGTGACTATGGTCCCAGCTGCCTTGAGATCATTAACAAGATCCTCCCGTGTAGTTCTGGGCTGATTCCTCACCGTTCTCATGATCATTGAAACTCCACGAGGTGAGATCTTGCATGAAGCCCCAGACCGAGGGAGACTGACAGTTATTTTGTGTTTCGCACCAACTGTTGTCACCTTCTCACCAAGCTGCTTGGCGATGGTCTTGTAGCCCATTCCAGCCTTGTGTAGGTCTACAATCTTGTCCCTGACATCCTTGGACAGCTCTTTGGTCTTGGCCATGGTGGAGAGTTTGGAATCTGACTGATTGATTGCTTCTGTGGACAGGTGTCTTTTATACAGGTAATGAGCTGAGATTAGGAGCACTCCCTTTAAGAGAGTGCCCCTAATCTCAGCTCGTTACCTGTATAAAAGACACCTGGGAGCCAGAAATCTTGCTGATCAAATAGGGGATCAAATACTTATTTCCCTAATTAACATGGAAATCAATGTATAACTTTTTTGAAATGCATTTTTCTGGATTTTTTTGTTGTTATTCTGTCTCTCACTGTTAAAATACACCTACCATTAAAATTATAGACTGATCATTTCTTTGTCTGTGGGCAAACGTACAAAATCAGCAGGGGATCAAATACTTTTTTCCCTCACTGTATATAGCCCCCATTGTGAGCTAATTCAAACGTTTGACGGCTGGCAGACTGGACTTCTAATGTAGTCTAGCCTTGTATCAGTCAGTTATTTATGAGTGTTTATGGGAAAAAAAAGCAGTTCTCCATGCTTGATCTGAAAAGTATACAACATAAACCCATGGGAATGTAAAATCAAGTTAAGGGAAAGTGAGCTTCCCACGCTGAATGCGAGCTGTCAGTGGCAGGACATCTGTCTCTTGGGCTTTTTATAAACACTGCCCCAACCTTCCAAACTGGGATTGAAACAATCAATTTTACTATTCAGATAAAAATAGATTTCATATGTCAGTGGCCATGTATTACCCGATGGTTCCCAGCCAAAAACAAAAACGCATTTTTCTTCCTCTCAAGTCAAATTCGGTGTAATATCAGATGCGCAAATACAACCACAATAAACAGCAATGTGTTCTTAGCATTATCATCAACGACAACAATAATACTAATCATGTGTGTGTGTGTGGGAAGGGGTGGACAATTAATTAGGATTTGACGAAATCATATGTATGTTACACACATGAATGCTTGTGACTAATGCTGTTATAAGTTACACACCCATATTAAAAATAAGAACATAGCATGTAATGTTTTACAATTATATAGTTCGCCATATCCATAGTCTAAGACAAGGAAAAGTAAAAACGAGGGGCAAAAGTTTGAAATGAAAAAAAGTCAATGCACAGTAAAACATGTTTTTAAACTAAAATGTGTATTAATTATCAAATGTGATACTTGAATAGTTACATGTGCAAATATAAGTGCAAGTGTGTGCAGCTGCTTCCTGGCAGTGATTTCGGTGAGAGAAGGAGCAGATTGCTTGACACCCAGATTTCTTCCAAAGGATTCCCTGACAGTCCAGGTTGTCGAACAGCTCTTTTTTTGACGTCAGGAATAATCATTACTCTCTCATCCGGGTCCCCGCTCTCCTCTCATGGTATTATTTACTTTATAAAGACCCGAGAGCTCGCACAGGGCTGAGGGCTTTTCTTTCTTTCTTTTTTTTTTTTTTTTAAATATACATATATATGCATACATATATCTAAATATAAATATAAATATATAATTTCAGAGCGAGGGGGGTTGGATTATATCCAGTTTAATCTGGAGCTGATCTGTTTATCTGAAGAAACGTGTGGACGGCGAGGCAAAATACGGCTCCAACTCCCCAGTTATATATTGTTAGTGATTCATATTTAATGGATTGGGAATGGAGATAGCCTTGGTAAGTTTGGAAAACGGCGGGACTACGAACACAGGCAGCGGAGGCAGTACAACCGTGCTGAATCTCCCCCAAGAAGCCTTTGTGCAATCTGGACTCAACCAGGGCTACGGGAAAGAGCTCAACACTTTCAGCCGCCTGCAACAGGGCTCCTGGAAAATGAACGACATGAACAACACTTTCAGCAGCAGCGAGAATGCCATGGATGCGCTCCTGCGCGCTGATCACAGCCCTCATCTCTTTGACGAGGATGCGCTGGACATGGACCTGGACAACGAGAGCAGCGAGCGGGTCCTCATCAACATCGCAGGGCTGCGGTTCGAGACTCAGCTCGGCACCCTCAACCAGTTCCCCGACACTTTGCTCGGAGACCCAGATAAAAGGATCAAGTACTTCGACCCTCTGCGAAACGAGTATTTCTTCGACCGCAACCGACCCAGTTTTGATGGGATCCTTTATTTTTATCAGTCCGGAGGGAAAATTAGGAGACCTGTCAATGTCTCCATAGACGTGTTTGCGGACGAGATTCGCTTTTACGAACTGGGGGAAGAGGCGATGGAAAGGTTCCGCGAAGACGAGGGCTTTATCAAAGAGGAGGAGAAGCCTCTGCCCACGAATGACTTCCAGAAGCAGGTATGGCTCATTTTCGAGTACCCGGAGAGCTCCAGCCCTGCCCGGGGTATCGCTATCGTTTCTGTCCTCGTCATCCTCATATCCATCATCACCTTTTGTCTGGAAACCCTGCCGGAGTTCAGGGACGAGAGCGAGCTGCCCCACTCCAGAAAGAACAACGCCACCCAGGAGTCGCCCTCCAACACGCTCTCAGACCCCTTCTTCATCATAGAGACTACCTGTGTGATCTGGTTCACTTTTGAACTCATAGTGCGCTTCTTTGCGTGTCCGAGCAAGTCTGTGTTTTCCAAAAACATCATGAATATAATAGACATTGTTGCTATCTTCCCCTACTTCATCACTCTGGGCACAGAACTGGCGGAGCAACAGGGCAACAATAACGGGCAGCAGGCCATGTCTCTGGCCATACTGAGGGTCATTCGCCTGGTGCGGGTCTTCAGGATATTCAAGCTGTCCAGACACTCCAAAGGGCTGCAGATTCTGGGGCAGACCCTGAAGGCCAGCATGAGAGAGCTCGGGCTTTTAATCTTTTTCCTCTTCATCGGGGTCATCCTGTTCTCCAGCGCGGTTTACTTCGCAGAGGCAGACGAGCCCGAGTCTCATTTCTCCAGCATCCCCGACGCCTTCTGGTGGGCTGTGGTCACGATGACCACGGTGGGCTACGGGGACATGCGGCCCATCACAGTCGGAGGGAAGATAGTGGGCTCCCTGTGCGCCATCGCCGGCGTCTTGACCATTGCCTTGCCGGTGCCCGTCATTGTGTCCAACTTCAATTATTTCTACCACCGGGAGACGGACCAGGAAGAGCAGACCTCCCTGAAAGATGAACCCAGCAGTGGACACACGACCCCCTGCAACGAGCTGAAGAGGAGCCGCAGTCGGACATCGCTCAACAAGTCCACGGGCAACCTGGACAACAACGAGGAGGCCAGTGTGGGCCGGCCTGTGGAGAAGGCTAATCTAAAGGCCAACAGTAACATGGATATTAAAAGATCCCTGTACGCCCTTTGTTTAGATACAAGCAGAGAGACAGACTTGTAACTGTTCTGATATTACTAGATACCATTTTAGATGTCGTTTCTGTTATTGGGAGATTTGTTTTCTATCAATGGATGTAGAAAATGCCCAGAACAACTGCTTATCTATCAAGTATTTGCGCAGACAAGGGGATCTTCATGTTGTTGAAACACTAAAACAGTTGGCTCCATTACAAAGCACAAAAAAAAGCTGTAGAAACATGAAACAGTATTTGAAAGTTACTTTCTAATTATACATTATTATAATCACAATTATATTTTTATGAGCACAAATTTAACTGATACAAGTAAATCCTCTCTCGAATAGAGTTTGTAGGTTTCACAATAAAGCTATGTCAGACTAAGTGCGATATAGACTGGGCAGGAATACTTAATTAAGCTTAATTGAATTTGAATATTGGATATTTAGTGCTGCCCCGGGTCAGAGAGAAACACGACCAATTGCTTCAGGTCCTGTATATGGACTTTAAATGAACACACTGTACCAACACAATATCGGTGTGTGTTTATGTGATCGGTGTCGTTTTCCTGTTAAGACATTGTTAACGTTGTGGGCCTTAAAGCCAAATATTTAGCCTACCGTCTTTTGGCAGTTGCGTATTTGTTATCAAAAGAGATCAATGTTCGCACCTAAAGATCTGTACATATTTTCTTGGATATTTAATTATTTATTTAGGTATGTTATTTATTACTGGGGCTTTGGAAAAATAACCCTGCAAAAACACACGCACTTTTTATATGTAGCAACATATGTACATGGAATAGGTAAGTGATTTAATTTCTGCAACCATTGATCCGTTTCATCGCTATTTTGTATTTATTTATTTATTTTTCGTGAACATACAGAGTGACGTATTTTACAATCAAACAAAACAATTAAAAAAAAGACGGGATACTGTCACGTGTTTCCCTATGAACACTTGTTACTGCCGCTAAAGCTGGAATAAAAATGACAATAAAACGGAACATCACTTGAAAACATCGGCAGGAGGAAAGTTTCTGGAAAGGGAAAAAAAAATAATCTCGGAATGCCAATCTTTTTATCACAGAGATCAAAGGTCAGTAACATTCCTTTTTTTCTCGTTCTATTTTGTGTGTTTTTTCCCCGTATCTGTGCCTTAAGCCCATTCATTGATATTAAAATACAACGACCTACTTAAGAATATTGTTTTACATGGGAATAGAACATGTTTATTGTCCATAAGTGACAACACCTGTTGAACAGAAATCTTAGTGTGCTGTTACTTGAACGTATTTAACTGTTTTTCAATTGACACAATGCATGTGTTAGTACAGACGAACAATTCAAAGACGCAAACACAGCACGGCAACTGAGAACATGATAGTACTGTCAGAGCGGTATTTGAAACTGGGAAATGCCTGCTTATTGAGTCCAGGTTTGGGCTCCTTGCGCCGTGTGCAGGTGAGCTGTGAGGCGCTGTCCCTTCAGCACCACTAACACGCCCAACTGCATGTTGACGGAGGAGGACTGACACATTCACATCTTCTTAAATAAGTCTTGCAATTACTCTTGCTTCGGCCAGGGTGCTACTAGCGTCCGATCACAGTATGACAATACGAGTGAGCAATTACAAAAAAAATGTAATTATGAATCGTGTTGATTGCTTGCTTGTTTTGCTACTTATACAGCAGAAGTGTTGTGCTGTGTGGTAGTACAGTCTTCTCTATGGAAACACAACGTGGCTGGAGCAACCTCTAGAGAAAAACATGTTTAGGAGAATATCATTGTAAAGATAACTCATTTTCATCATGATTTCCAAAGGGGAAATTGATACTGTGAAATACAGATGTGTAATTTATGTAATAGATTTTTTGTATTTTTTATCATATGATTAAAAAAAAAGTAGAAATCTGGAAACATATGTAAAGCACAATAAGGGTTAATGGACAATTTTCAGCTGCTGCTGTCTGAATTGTGTGGGGGTCTTTTAGATCTCGGTGTTCGTGACTGACTGAGTGCTGACAATGGAAGAAGTGGGCACCACATACTTTATGAGTAGTTAATTGTGTGCAACATTTATACAAACTGAGATAGCAAAGCCACATATCGTGAGCCCATAGATTATGACTCAGAAAGAGGAAGATACCTGGTCAGTTTAGCCCTAAGAAATACATCACAAATCATTATGCAGAGCAATACACAATACAAATACAAATACAAATACAAACACTGTCATGTGTTATTTCAGTATATATTTCTAAGTCAGGCTGAAGCTGTATTATAAACATTGCCACAGACAAGTGTGAAATATGGGGATCTCACTTGAAATGACTCATCTGAGGTTAAGAATGTCTTCTGAGAGTCTGTATACCCTCCTGGAAATACAAGAGGCAGAACATTTATCATAAAAATAATCTCCTTTCTGACAGATTACATCATGCATTGCAGTGGACGCTTCCCAAACCCAGGTTATAAATCCTAGTACTATCCCAACATTGCACCGTGCTAAATAGATCTAAAGTACAGGACAGAGAAAAACACAAACAGCTCACTAAAACTCCTCATCATAGCCACTTTGTTAATAAAAATATATAATTCTTGTTAACACTGACATTGTGTAATATTGAATGAACAGGGAAGAGAATGTTTCCCTTCCACAACGATCTTGCACAGACGATTGTCCAATTTGAATCTCAACTGGTCTTGTCACTTCAGATCTAGTTACGGCATTGCTCATAGTTCAAGACGACATCAGTTTCCACTAGATCAATATAAATTGCTGTATCTCGGGAGACTCTGAGTTCTTCCTTATTCACAATATGTAATTCACATTCCAAAGCATCTGTGAAGAGCATTTGACCTTCAAGTAAAAAAATAAAATAATAATGATCATCTCTTTTATAAGTATTCACCATGGAAACAAAACACGAATGTCAAATTGGAACACTGCTCTGTAAATTAATTTCAATTTAGAATCTTCAGGACTTTTGATATCGAAAGGTTATTTCTTGATGTTGGATTCAGAATGACATTTTTCAAAGCCAAGGCATGTGTTGCTATGCGAACTATGTTTTCTATTTAAATATTAATGCTTTGGATTACAACACGGCTACAATTAAAATGTAAAAATCAAACAACTTCGTCTAATTACACAACAGATGCATGATTTGGAGCAAATCTCAAGTAACTTCTTTGACCCAGAAAATAAAACCGCAGCAAACATTCAAACTTGAATTGTGAACACAAAATCACAGCTTTACACTATTCTGTTAGATCACGCTTCCTAAGAAATACAAGTGTTCAATATGATCTGCAACATAGTCAAAGATGATAAGGCATTATCAAAATACATTGTTTACAACAATTATTTAGTCAGAACTACACTTCTGTTGTTGAAAAACATTTGTTTTCAGTTTATAGCTAAGAACATGGGAAAACAAATTAAACCTGATAAAAAATTGCTTCAGAGGTTGTGGGGAACTTAGTTAAATAATTAATTGATTGTATTTAATCATACACTTCATATATATTTTGTGGCCAAGAAAACATAATGCTGATCCACAACTGGACTAATCATGTAGGACTGGACAATGCATTATATTCAAGGGGGAGGTAATATGGCATAAATATGAGGGGTTGATTATATTGTGCAGTAGGAACAGTTAACATAATTGGATGGGAAGTATTGTCTGAAAAGCTTAGATCTTAGGACATTGGAAGATGGCGAGAGGTTAGGACGTCTACTGCTTGGTTTATTTTGGTTAATTGAAATTCCATAATATGTAACTCCCAGTACAGCAGAGATGGTAGAAGCACATGGATTTGTAATATGGACTTTCTGAAATAAAAAAATTATAATAATTACAAAAATTATAATGCAGTGGATATATCAAAAGTCCACTGAGCATTTACATTTACATTCTTGTAGCAACTATGTGGAGACACTTGTATTTTTCACAGAAGGTAAAGTGGACCACATTACAGGCCACACACATAGCATGGCAATGCCCCTTTTCAAACAATGAGCTGTTTTGGCAATAGGGAGAAAAATAGCTCATGTTAGTTATTACATTTGGATAAGTGGCTGCTTATAATCAGCTGTTGGGATTTGATTGGACACCTGCCAGGGGGTTAGAAAGCTGATTCTATGACCTTTAGATGAATAGTGTGCAGTATGTTAATACCTATGGCACAGACAGCTGAATATCCCTGAAAACCTTCCGATGTTTCCATAATTAAAATGTGATGAGACCTAACTGCAGTTTGCCTCATCAATAGTGGGAAAACATAAATCAATCTCTTTTAAAACAACAAGACCTGAGCTTCTACAGAATGCCTACACAAAACATGAAGGGCCTGCTTTGATGGTGTTAACGCTGTCTTGTTTTGATGTTTTTTTATTCACATATAAAACATTTGAATGGTTATGCACTTTAGTTTGAAAATTGTATTTTTTAAGTGTTGGAATAGGAAGTGTCATTTATTTATTTATTTAAAAGAACAATGTTGTTGTTTTTGGAAAGTAAGTCCATACAATGTGCAGGGATTCCCCACGAATTGAGCACAGGCATGGTGGTCCGTTTCTGAATTGGTAACTGGGGTTGTTAGACCAAGTAAACAAGTAAACATACCTTCTAGAAATATATATTTTAATAGTTCGGTTGATCTTATGGATTTGAGTGGTTTAAATAGCAGGTGATATGTTTTCCAGTTGTATTATATCTGCCACTTGTGAACAGGGAAAAGAGGTCTGCATGATGTTAAAGTGTACCAGGGATTGACTTCCCCCTAACAGAATTCCTAAACCAAATCTCTTTAAGTAGTTTCTAGTTCTCCAAATTCGTCTGTGGGCTTCGATGATCCCTCGGCTGTGGGTTTTCTTATAAAGCTCCTGCCGCTATGGCTGTGTCTTTGCCCCCTGACAAGAGGTATGTATTCAACAAGTACTTACGTCGTGCTTCCCTGTGCCGTAACAGCGAATCAGACACAAGCCTGACCAGCAGCACTCTGGCAAACATGTCGCTTGCATTACAGTGCATATGCCTCCTATCTGATTCATCTTGGGCTAATGTTTATGCTACTGTACATGTTAGTCTGAGCAGATCAATTAGGCAGATAAAACAGGATTTCCACTTGGACTGGGAAAAAATCCAGCAACTACAAATTCCTGCTTAGATATACTGGAATCAGAGGCCTGATCGTATTACATGCTGGTTTGAATTTTAAAAGAGCTTTTAATCAGGGAAGTCACTGTGAAAGTTAACTGTAGCTTATAGGTCTGTCACTTTAAATAATAAAACACTATTGTTAAAGCAAAAGTGTTACACTCACTATAAGTTACAGTCAAGTGATTATATAACTGGTTCCAACTATTATTATTATATTATTATTATCATTATTATTAGTAGTAGTAGTATAACAACAATAACAATCATGGTAATCCAGTAATAATAACATTGTTTTTTTGAGGATTGAGCCTCTTCTCTTTAGTAATTTTTTAGCTGGGACAGAAAACAGCAAATTGAAGCTTTGGAAAAAAAAATCTTAATCCTCAGAAAAGTGTCACAGAATTTGATATGTTTTTTTTTTTTTTTGGTCATGGTCAGTGGGTCTAATCAGCTAATATGAATCTGTTATGAAAACGCAACACATTTGGAAGGCTCAGACAAGCCAATCGACCATAAAGCACAGAATCATATACAGTATATATACATTTAAAGAAAATGTATATGAATAAAATACACTATCTGACATGTTATTTCTGTGATAAATATGTCACCCATTTCTTAGAGCTACAGTTCATATCACTGCATTAGATGTACAAGACCTGTTGAAAGTTATATTGTAAGCTTTGAATATCCCTCATTTTATAACAAGGGCCAATGTATTGCCATTACAACAAAAATAAACTGAAATTGGCCACAAACAATATAATTGTAAGCCTGGTTAATGTAACTCGGCTGTCAGACACAGTGGCGTTATTAAAATAATTTTAAATGCATTTATAACATTTGTGTCTAATGACATGTGTGCCACTTGATGAACAGATCTTTGAGCCATATTATGCCATAATCAGTGCATCTATTTCGCTCATGCTAAACATTTAAAAAAAAAAGAGTCTCCGTCCCACCACCTGATTTAGTGTCTTTCAGTGTACAAATACAAAATTGTAACTGTTTTGTTCAGTACTTCCTATTGGACTTTTCATGTCCTTTTTTATTATATCAATACCAAAAATGTTTTGCAGTAGTTGTCTTTTTAAGTGATGTAAGTTTCCATAATTTTTTGGTTTCTGTATCTTTGTTCTGGACATGACAACCTTATTTTCCATGTAACTGCTAATTAATTGGAAGCATGAGGTTCTGGGAAGAGTTCCAGTGACTGGCACAGTGGACGCAGCGAGCTGTACTGTACTCATAGTTGTGGTTTCCACTAATGCCATCAGGCAGTCATGTGTCTGACAAGGACAGTCTTCCTTTATTGGACACTTGTTACACAATGTCATCTGGCATGTCTCACTATGTGGATCATTTTGTACTGGAGCACAAATGGACCTGTTGAAAGTCAACATACATCCTATCAGTCTTAAAGAAAAATAATTTCCCATAAGTAAACAGCTTTGATAGCTCATTTTCCTGGTATATAATTACACAAGGAAGACATTGTGTAATCTTACAAGAATTAAATTAGTACAGTACCAGAACTTTCAGTTATAATTATATCTGTATGAAACTTTTTTTTTAACACAGCTGTAAATGGTTGCAAACAGCCAGGAAATGCAGCATTTCTGTTGAAGAGACCTTATCATCAATAACTTATAAATAATGAAGCAATCAATTGTCTCAGTAGCCTAAATGTCTATCTTTCTCAAATGGGTTTAAACACCTTTCCCTGCCAGTGCAATAAGAGAGATGTCGGCACACAAGCTTCAGACACCGATAGCTCAGAGATGGTGCAGAAAGCCCTTATTTAGGCCATGAAATGAACAGCCACAGAGACATGGGTTACAGGACTCATTCACTGGAGTATTACAGAACTGCTGCATTTATGTTACATAAAATGGATTGGCCTTGTATTAAAGTTAAAACCAGAAATACTCAGAACGAAATTACTCTCATGTTACATTCCATGCTCGCTTTACCCTGTGCTAGCAGAGCTGTTATCATATTTCAAAGCTTAAGATTCTGTGGTATGATCTGTTTTCCCTTTTTGGCTAAGTCTCTCTCTCTAAATTCTATATTCTAGTAGAAATTACTGTACCTTGATGCTACAAGACACTTGAGCATTTTACCTGCAAAACTTATAGTGGAATATTGTACAACAGAACTTGTATTATAATTATTATTATTATTATTATTATTATTTTCCACAGTAGCATGAAATGGGGAAGGAAACCTAATAGCACAGACCTTTTAGAACTGGAACAAAACACTACAAAACCACTGATCCGTTTATTTCTGCAACAATTCCACATACACCGATAAGTCATAACATTATGACCACTGACAGGTGAAGTGAATAACACTGATAATCTCATTATCATGGCACCTGTCAGTGGGTGGGATATATTAGGCAGCAAGTGAACATTTTGTCCTCAAAGTTGATGTGTTAGAAGCAGGAAAAATGGGCAAGCGGTAGGATCTGAGCGACTTTGACAAGGGCCAAATTGTGATGGCTAGACGACTGGGTCAGAGCATATCCAAAACTGCAGCTCTTGTGGGGTGTTCCCGGTCTGCAGTGGTCAGTACCTATCAAAAGTGTCCAAGGAAGGAAAAGCAGTGAACCGGCCACAAGGTCATGGGTGGCCAAGGCCAATGCACGTGGGGAGCGAAGGCTGGCCCGTGTGGTCCGATCCAACAGACAAGCCACTGTAGCTCAAATTGCTGAAAAAGTGAATGCTGGTTCTGATAGAAAGGTGTCAGAACACACAGTGCATCGCAGTTTGTTGCGTATGGGGCTGCGTAGCTGCAGACCAGTCAGGGTGCCCATGCTGACCCCTGTCCACTGCCGAAAGCGCCTACAATGGGCACGTGAGCATCAGAACTGGACCACGGAGCAATGGAAGAAGGTGGCTGTTAGGGCTGTTTTGGTAGCAAAAGGGGGACCTACACAATATTAGGCAGGTGGTCATAATGTTATGGCTGATCGGTGTATATAAGTAAACAGCTGAAGATGCCAGCACTGGAAAACAAATTAAAACAGGGTTTCATAAATGTTACACGTGAGTCCTTAAGCGCTTGTACAGGCAGTGATTCATTCTGATCATGTAGTACAGCTGTGCTGGAAACTGTCTACTCTGGCCAAACTCATGAGTGTTCACGAAAGTCTCCCCGAGCAGCCTAAATCAAATAAAATAATGCCCATGGGATATGAAACTCGTTTTTTGCATCCAAGCCAGTTTTATCTTTGTTACTGTTTAGGGGTCTGCTGAAGTATTTGACTCACAGTTGTTTTGTGTAATTCCAAAAAGCATATTTACAACACTAATTGAAGTTGTGGGGAGGAGGCGGGGAAAGAGGAGGGGGTGGGGGTTCCTCCAGGTCAATATAACTCACAACCTTAGTGGTCATGCTTTTTACACAGTATTTACCAATAAACTAGTAGATGTGACCCCTGATATCTCTTTCCTATTCTAAACAAATATCTTTCATGGGACACTCTTGCCATTTTTCTCTAAGACAAATCAACAAAACACTTTCTTTTTGCAGCTCTGGTTGTGTGCTTTGGTTTGTTGTCATGCTGAAACGTCAACTTCTGTCTCAGTTTCAGCTTTCTTGCAGAGGGGAGCAGGTTTTCCTTGAGGACATTTCTGTACTTTGCTCTATTGAATTTCCCTTCTATTGTGACAAGTGCCCTAATCCTTGGATGAGAATCATCCCCATAACATAATGCTGCCACCCCCGTGCTTCACAGAAGGGACAGTGTTCTTTGGGTGATGCAATGTGTTGGGTTTGCACTCTGCAAAACGATGCTTTACATTTAGGTCTACAAATTCCAGTTTAGTTTTGTCAGACCACAAAACATTTTGCCACATAGCTACAGAATCCTCCAAGTGTTTTTTTTTTTTTTTTCATACTTCAAACAGGATTTAAGGTGGGCTTTCTTGAACAATGGCTTCCTTCATGCCACCATACCATAAAGGCCAGATTTGTGGAGTGCTTTGGATATTTTTGTCCCATGCACACTTTGACCAATCTAGGCCATAATAGCCTGTAGATCTTGGAAAGTTGCCATTGACTTCTTGGTAGGCTCTCTGATCAGTCTCCTTCTGGTTCAGTCATTCAGTTTGGAGAGACGGCCTGATCTAGGCAGAGTCTTGGTGGTGCCCTACACCTTCTACTTATTAATAATTGTCTTGTCCGTGCTCCAAGGGATATTCAAGGCCTCCAATATTTTGTTATATCCATCCCCGATCTGTGCCTTTCAACAACTTTGTCCCGGAGTTCTTCTGAAAGCTCCTTGCTGCTCAAGGTTAGCTTAGCTTTGAAATGCGCTACCCAGCAGAGGGCCTACAGGAACTGGTGAATTTATCATGAAATCATGTGAATCACTACAATCCAACACTATGGCAAGCCAAATTATCATTTAGAGATATCTGCAAATGGTTTAGATATATCTAAATAAGGTGCTTTTTAAATATATCTCTAAATGATTTGCAGCTATCTCTAAATGATTTGCAGATATCTGCAAATAATTTAGAGATATCTGCAAATCATTTAGAGATATCTTCAAATAACATCCTGTTCATTTAGAGATATCTTCAAATGACTTCCTGTTCATTTTGAGATATCTGCAAATCATTTCAAGATATCTTCAAATGACTTCCTGTATTTTGGCTGAGATTATCACGTCCTGTTTCCTTATTCAGTTACATAGAAATGAATGAACAAGTTAACAGGAAGTGATAATCTTGGGCTACATACAGGAAGTCATTTGAAGATATCTCTAAATGATTTGCAGATATCTCTAAATGAACAGGAAGTCATTTGAAGATATCTCAATGATAATTTGGCTTGCCATACAACACAGGCGCAGGCCACTTAATTTGGTGTGTGATTGGTTACACATGAGCTAATTTAGGATTGCTATTACAAGGGGGGGTGGATATTTCAGTTTTTATCTTTAACACATTTTCTACAAATGTTTAGAATATTCCACTTGGAAGTTGTGGTGTAGGATGTGTGTGTGTGTGTGTATATATATATATATATATATATATATATATATTAAGAAAATTACTATTTTAATGCATTTTAATTATAGGCAGAAATTTTGAAAGTTGTGTAGACTTTCTATAGACACTGCACTGTGGATGGCAACGAGATAAGCTCTTCTTAATGGGGTGATTATATCTGACTCACAACATAACTTAAGTTACATTGCACGAACATTATAATTGGGTTTTTGGAGTAGATTCAATTATCACTATCTAAAGAACAGGAGTTTGATTTTACACTCATTAACTCACTCTCACACAAATATATGTTTTTAATTTCTTTCACCAAGCTACAGATTTAATATTTTATTAAAATTGCAAGGGATTAGTATCACTCATATGAGAACAGTTCAGAGTAAAAGTGCACATAAAAGTGCAATGAATTGATGGACGTGCACCATTTAATGCTGTCTCTAGTATAAATTCCTTATACCAGTAACTGGAAAAATTACTGAAATACCTATTTTGTATGTTGCAGTAGTTCAGTATTTTTACTCGTTTATGACTCTTGCAGAAGAATGGCACAGTGCAAAGGATAGTGGTGTACCACTATAAAATGTTCTGAATTCCAGCCAAACTGTAAATGGTTTGCACCTAGACCCCTATTACATAAGGCCCACAAACACTGATGACAGAAAGTGAGGGATTAAACCCATTCAGAAGCAGAAGGCAAAACAGGTCACAAAATAATGATTTTCTCACATTATAGAGAGCAGGTGGACTCAGGTCTTTGTACATGGGTTTTTGCCAAAGCCATCCAGATGCAACAGCGTTTTACACTCTCAGATAAAATCAGGGCGCACAGACCTCAGTTCTGCTCTGCCCCATGCGGTCAGCACCACTGTAAACATGTGGTTATTTCACTCAAAGCAAATCCCAGGAGGACATTCATGGATAATAAAACTTAATAAATAGTAAATCGATGACTTGTTGTCCATAAAGCAGTATTACAGTCTATAACAATTGTAGTTTTTCTGAATAAATAGGTACAATTTTAATAATTACGTATCGTATAAAGGGTCCTGCTGAAAAAAGTCTAAAAATATTATACTGTAATCTTATTAGCATTGCACAGAGCAAAGTCATATTCGTCATGAATAATTAACTTAATTCCAGGAAACACGAGGGTCACATTTATTTACACACTTGTAGTTAGTACATTGTAAATCCTCCTCTGGCATGGATTACACTGACAAGACACCTCCTGTAGTGTTCTATGAGGCCCTGGCACTTCTGAGGGGATTTTTTTACCATCCCTCCTGGCAGAATCGCTCTAGGTCATTCAAACCCTTTAGTTTCCATTTGCGTACTGCCTTCTTGAGCTCGTACCACACATGTTCGGTCGAGGTCTGGAGAATGAGATGGTCAGTTGAGCAGTGTGCAGTTAACCATTTCTGTGAATATGTGGATGTATGATTTGGATCATTGTCAGGCTGTAATGTCCATTTGCAGCAAGCTTGAGCTTCTTGGCAGAAGGAACCAGGTTTTCGTGCAAAATGTTGTGGTTCCTCCTGGAGTTCATGATCTTAAGAAGGGCTCCAGGAGCCGTAGATGCAATACAACCCCAAAACAGGTCAGATACCCTGCCGTATTTAACAGTGAGCATTAGTGTCTTATCAACATGAGCTTCACCTTTTTTATGACAAACATAAGGCTGATGAGAATGTCCAAAAAGTTAAACTTTATTTAATGTCATTATTTACTTATGACAAATATGATTTTGTTCTGTGCAATGCTAATAAAATGACAGGTGAACATTTTTAGACTTCAGTAAGACACAGATATAAATCTGGAAGGCACTGTATATGTTTGGGTTTTTTCCTGTATGGATGTGATAGAGGGGACATATTGTGTGAGTACCATGCTTTAGACAGACAGATTGTAAGCATTCTCTGACTTGCCAGTAATGCTAAAATTGTCACTTCCAAAACTGCTAAGTTCACACGTATCAACTGACGGATAATGAAAGTGATGGTTCAAGTGGATGTATCACGTCTGTAAGTGACTCATATAATGAAAGATGCCAATGACAAAAAACATTAAAAACAGCAGGCCTCCACTAAGTCCCATTATACAGCAGCTAGGAAGTGAGTGCTACATTTTTTAATTATATTTATTTTTTCAAATTAAATTTGCAAATACACACTATTTACAGGAAGCGAAGAAGTTATTATTGAGATGGGTATATCATGGCTTACAGCTACCCTTCAATGTTTGTTTACAGGATAACAGCTTTGAATAATTTATCTATAGTTTAATTTTAGGTTGGGTGAATCTTGGGTGAGTCATATTTGTATATATATATATTTTTTTTAGAGCCACACTATCCCATGATTTTATTCAAAGCAGATATGGAGTTGTCATGGATTTTAACACTTCCCTAACAAAATCTGTAGTCTTATGCATATTAAGCAAATGTGAGGTATATAGCAGTGTTCCGCAATATTTGTTTTCCATGGGCACAAAACTGGCGGTGGGGGGGTGGGGATGTTGGGTTAACTGCGGTCCGTGGAGACTGACAAGGTGCAGTCTGGACCAATAAGACACTTTGGCAAAAAAAAAAAAGGGCTGCGTCCCTGTATAGATATGTGCTCGCAGACACCAACAGCTGTATTTTTATTTTGGTAACTAACTAAAAGTCCGTTATTTTGCTGGTCTTGGGCGCCTGTTCCACAGACACGTCATTCTGAACCTCTATCTGCTCGATCTGTCACTACACTGCACGTTTGTGCGTGAGAGTGCCTGACAACATGTTTAATTTTTGCAGTGCATTACTGGAATTAAAAATATTTTGGTGAATTTTCTCCTCAAGAAACTTAGTTTATTTAAAATTTCGAATAAGCATCGCGGGCACAGCAGACACCTCTCGCGGGGACGAAAATGCCCATGGGCACGACTTTGCGGACCACTGGCATATAGTAATCTTTGAATGAAAGATGTTTGTACAACCCATCTTCTGCAAAAGAAGAACAAACACATGTGTTACTATGCGATATCCATGTTGGTCAATATTTTAAAAATATTTTCCCCTAAACCGTCATCATCAGCCAGCCTGAGTTTGTGAGGAATCTTTTTTGATGCAAATCATTGAATATTTGTGTACAATTGTCACTGCGTGTACCTAAAACATACTGCCACTTGTAGACTTTAGATTTTAGTGAAAGTATAGGCCTACATGTTATTATTGCATCCTTTTCTCATTTTCATTTTTATATATAACCCTTGTGGGCTTGACGTGTATATGCGGATGGTTTCAAGCTAGAGGAGAAGAGAGGCCACAAAACCCATCAGGCTAATATAATAGCTAGTAACTAAATGTTCCAAGACTCTCATCAATTCTGTTATTCCATGCATACAACTACCAATTAATTTTTAAGAAAGTTCTGGTCTTTGACCTTCCATACATTAGGAGTGCTGCTGGCAATCCGAAGACATACAAAAATAATACTTACAATTTTAAGTTAATCCAACGAGGTCAGCCTTTACAAGCTGAGCGAGGTTATTTCCCATGACATCCTTTCTGGAGTAAATGAGTACACAAACAGGATATAGCCTCTGATGGAATGCAATAAAACAGCCTTCTCTTCCACCAATAAGCAATTATTTAATAATGCAATACAGTGCAGTTTTAATTGTGTGGACTCGTGACTGACTCTCAAAATGCTCCTGTGCACAGCATGACCAATGTTCATCCACAGATTACTTGGTCTGAGTAGATACTTGCATACTGGGGCTGGACATCACTTGCCCTGAAACTGGCTGAAAGAGTGAATAATAATAATGTTTCACATCACTGCAAGCATGTTTCTGCTTCATTCCAGGTCGCTGAAGACTTACACAAGATGAGCATCAGCGTGCTGTAGGCATAGCTTATGTACGATCTACCCAAGCCACTGTGCATTGCAGGCAGTAGTCAAGTGGTCATACTCAGGACAGAACTTACTTTGCACAATGAAGGGCAACTGAAAAACAGAATTCTCTATTCTTTGTCAGTTGCTCCCTCGAAGGCATCTTTGTAAAGGTGATGGAGATTAGTTTTAGTTGATGCTAAATTATAAGTCTCAGTTCTCAAACAATGCTGTGCAAAAGTTGGGGCTTAATAACACATTAAATGGGCAGCTCAGAGTCATGATATCAAACCTGATGAATACCTCTGGGCTGAACAGGAGTGGTAGATCAGAAAGCGTAGAGCACCTTCTCGGGAGAAATGTCACACTGCTTCTGTAGGCCTCTATTGGAAGGATAGTGTAGCAGGCTGGGTGGTTCATGGCTCAGTGTATACCCCATTCAATACATTGTGCATTGTGAACACCTGTCTGTTTTGACTATAATGTAGGCTAAGTATTAGGTCTCCATGTAAATCAGTATTGTATGCAGATTTGTCCTTTCTAGGTTGAATTTCAGTGTGATTGTACAGGTGGTCCCCATATATTTTCCATACATATACATATATAGACAAAACAATTGTAGTTTCTCCTAAGACAAGTGATTATTTGGGAAGCTCTACTTAATCTCAGGATTTGTACTGTATACAACATAATTAAAGGATTTTTTTAAAAACTACTCTGATAGCTGAAAGCCTGTGCCATTGTTATGCACAATACCCATAGATTTAGACATTTGTTTTGCTTACATAACTTAATTGACCAAGGGATGGGAATGGCTATCCACTGGAAATGCCTCGTCTATGATAATCTTCAGAATAGACTACACTGATCTGGAACTCCAAAGAGCCATACATGTGAATTGAGATCTTCACATGAAGACCAATAAACAGGCAATAAAAGAAATAGCACAAATCATTCATCATAAAATAATTTGCCGTCTTTTATATTTTCTGTATACATGCTCAGTAACATGCAAAATAAACAGAGCAAGAACAACAACAACAAAACATACAGTGATGTTATGTGTACATAAAAATGTCTGAATTCATTCTTTTTTGCAGGGTTAGGCGAACTCAAGCATATTTGTCGCTTTCTGGTCCACCACTGCAGCTCTCAGGCTTCATGTTGAACCAGAATTCCTGTTGCCATGGTGATGTGATATCACACATTCTCCTCATGCTGTAGCACCTATAAATCGTGATAATAATGACTCAAATATATACACTCAGCTATATAAATATGGACTTAGATTTGTCCTTGAAAATTTGTACTTAAGTCCAACAGAACAGACACCTATTCTTGCTGCACTAGTCTTAAACTAATAAACAATGAAGCTGACATTAAATCAAACGAGTATGTCAAACCTTACTATCAAACAGCATTCCTACATCTCCGGCAAAATCCTTTAGGTAAACACTTCCTGCTCAATCTTAAATCCAGCATGCAAGCTAAATATTGTCATTCAGCGGAAACTCTATCACATGAGGAACACAGTCCAGTCATGCTGCTGTCTTTGAAGTGTTTCCTTATGAAAGGGATATTAATTGTTTTGGCAAGCATTTCTTGTAGTTAAATTTAAATTGATTGTGCGCGTATATGGGTGTTATAAACTGTCCATGAAAGGTCCACTGCATTGGAAAATAACCTATATTTTCATAAATTGAATACAACAGCAAACCTGTACTCACATCCCTAGTTGTAGTGGCACAGGGCAGAGATATCTTGGAAGATACACTGTTCAATGATTGTCAGCTTCAACCTGTTCCTTACAATCTAGGTGCACTCTTCAGTGCTAAAGGTGCCCTTGATGAAGCACAGGCAAATGCTTTCTGCTGCAGATACATTTGAATGCTGTCACTCCTGTTTAGGGCCAATCTGATCAGCGGTCAAGTGCAAGTGACAGGCATGTCTCATCACATCCTGTCATTCCACAATGGTTAGGATCTCTTCATGTCAGAGACTGCAGTGCACACAGTTTGCCATACATAGCCTGAACTCTCATGAAAATTAGACAATTATGTAATTTATCTCTGTCAATTTACTAAAGAATATTTGCCGTATAAAGGTTGATGGTCGTGCCCTTAGAACTCCTTTCTATTTTAAAAGATTGCAGGAGCTGAAGCGCTAGCCGCGCAGTGACTGGCAGTGAAGTGGAAACCGTACTGGATTAATAACGAGGTATGGAAAGGCTATTTGCTATTAGTCTGCTTTAAAGACCAAATATTTTGCTGAGAGGGAATTGCTCGGGGTTGCATTACGACTGTAGCCCGTTGCTTTTGAAAGGAATACAAGAAAAAAAAAAAAAAATGACAGAGATATTAATGTGCCTGCAGGGTTGTTCTCTGCCTACACGAGTTTGTGTACATTTAAACTATGCAGGCAGGACATACAGTATACGTCGAGACTGCAAGCTTTTTTCCAGTTCACATAGTGTTCAAAGTCGCACAGCAGGGTAACCAGAGATTTGGAATCGCTAAAGTCTTAACTGTGCTTTACAAAGGTTTTTAAATTCATTTTAAAATATGTTCTGGCTTTATATGATTCCAGTCTCCGCGTAAATGTGTCTAATATCATACTCAATCGATCAATGATTACAATTGTCCTGGACATGCACACTTAGATAAACAGACATCAATTTTGATTTAATAGAGACCAGTATATGGATTATGAGATTACATTTAATCCAGAACCAGGTATGACATTTCCAGCAAAAAAACTTAAACATGCTAAATAATACAAGTGTTATTTAAACAAAATAGAAAATATAGCCTATACATAATCTGTTTTAAATACACAACCAAAAGTAACAATGGTTTCTTAATGGATAGCACATATTGTTTTTAAAAAAGTACAGCCAATTTACAGTCAAGGTATATTATAATAAAAACAAGGAATTACTTCAGACGAATTAACAAATAAATACAGGATCCCTTACTATTAATATCAGAGTGATTTTGAGAAAGCTGTGATACTAAACAAACACACTCATTAGAACAGAAATTACACAAAGGATGCCTTGTATCTAACCAAATTAATTTAATGTTCCCATCACAAAACATCCCCCTTTAATGCACTGATGTGTGCGTGTGATTACATTTAAAGCATGCTGTTCGCAATGCCGCACAGTTGGTGAGCTCACCACACACGACACACACAGGTCTGATTCATGGAAAATCCTCCCTGGCCCGGTGTCACTGCTGCCCGTGTTAATAGCCAGGGTCGGAGGGGGTGAGGGTGAGCAGGTGGGGAGTTGTTCAGTGATGGATTGGTTTTCTTTGTGCCACCATTTCTCTGGGTATAATAGCTGGCTGGGTAATTCTGACCGCTCTAGAATATAAGCAGAGAAGCTCGGGACGCACTCTCTATTTATAGAGCAGTGAGGAAAGTCCTATTTCTAGCAGCATTATAAACAAGCGAAGGAGCACCTCTGCGTCATGTAACCCTTTCCTCCCATGTGCAACGATATGCACATTCAGTTTCATGTGCAGAGTTAGTTGCGCATGAGAAGGCTAATTTAATTGCTTTGTTGCATATGACTTCCCCTTAGTTATATAATATAACCTATTTAATGTGAAATCTGGAAACAAAACGGGGGTGACGTACAGCTGAGGTTTTAGTAACTATAATCTACATTCTTGTGTCTTGTTTCTCTGTCGTTTTCTTGTTGGGCAGCAGTGGACATTCGTTTTAGATGGGTTGCATTGGCTTTTACTGGTGTAAAAACCAGCGTGTTTCACAGTAAAAGTTTGATGCTTATTAGACCAGATCCTTAATAGTTAAGCATGATGGTTTGCATTGGCATAAACGTCTAAATGAAAGCTGAAACACAGCTGTGAACAACATGCTTTATTCAATTAAAGGCAGGAACATTTTTTAAGTTCTGCAGTAATCCATCTATTCATCGATCGACTGATTAATCTATACGCTTAAGTATTATGTGTAACAATATAAATAAAATGAAAATCATAATGGGAACTGGGGAGAGTGAACAAATTAAGTACATTTGAAAGCTATTGATCATGTGGAGATTTTTATTAATTTTTTCTCTCTATAGTGATCTAACCACATATTTAACATTATACTATAAAAGACACTGGTATAATAAGCAATTTTGGATTTTAAGGACCTGATCTGTCTAAACTCTGTACACCTGGTAGGTGAAACAACATCCCTAAATGGGAATTCTGAAACCAAGCACTTCTCACAGGATTAGTGATCATTTCTAACCCTTGCAAACTCTGCTAACAGTTAAGAAAGGTCTAATCAAGCAAATAGTTTAATTAAAGGGTTGGGTTCAACGAGTCTCTGTAATTAAGAGCTCAGTTGTAATAAGAACAAGAAAGTGTGAGGGTCCTCCAGGACCAGGGATAAAAACCCATGTCTTATGAATTTAAAAGTTTGATTGGAGCAACTCAGTCTTATTTACACAATAAGCATAAGTAAATAATCCCTTTGCAAAAATGCAGTGGGGGGAGGTAATCACATTATTAACAATTTCAGAAATATAGTTAGGTCCATAAATATTTGGACAGTGACACAATTGTCATAATTTTGGCTCTGTATGGCACCACAATGGATTTGAAAGGAAACAATCAAGATGTGCTTTAAGTGTAGACTTTCATCTTTAGTCTGAGGGTAGTTACATCCAAATTGGGTGAACAGTGTAGGAATTACACCCATTTGTATATGTGGCCCCCCAATTTTGGGGGCTTAAAAGTATTTGGCCAAACTAACACAATCATGAATTAAATTGTGAGTTTCAATACTTGGTTGCAAATCCTTTGCAGTAAATGACTGCCTGAAGTCTGGAACCCATAGACATCAGCAGATGCTGGGTTTCTTCCCTGGTGATACTCTGCCAGGCCTGCACTGCAGCTGTCTTTAGTTCCTGCTTGTTCTTGGGGCGTTTTGCCTTAGAAATCAAAACAAAGCAATCAGAGAGAACAAAAACATTAGGTGTGGCCGAATCAACTATTTGGTACATTCATAAAAAGAAAGAACGCACTGGTGAGCTCAGGAACACCAAAAGGCCTGGAAGATCACAGAAAACAACTGTGGTGGATGACAGAAGAATGTAAACAGGCAACAGGAAGACCACATTAGAGTTTGCCAAAAGACATCTAACGAACCCTGTACAGTTCTGGAACAACATCCTATGGACAGATGAGACAAAGATCAACTTGTACCAGAATGATGGGAAGAGAAGAGTATGGAGAAAGGAAGGAACTGCTCATGATCCGAAGCATACCACCTCATCTGTGAAGCATGCTATGGCATGGGCATGTATGGCTGCCAAGGGAACTGGTTCCCTTGTATTTATTGATGATGTGACTGCTGACAAAAGTAGCAGGATGAATTCTGAAGTGTTTAGGGCTATATTATCTGCTCAGATTCAGCCAAATGCTTCAACACTCATTGGATGGTGCTTCACAGTGCAGATGGACAATGACCCGAAGCATACTGCGAAAGCAACCCAATACTTTTTTAAGGTGAAGAAGTGGAATGTTCTGCAATGGCCAAGTCAGTCACCTGACCTGAATCCAACTGAGCAGCATTTCACTTGCTGAAGGCAAAACTGAAGGCAAAACACCCCAAGAACACCGTTCACCCAATATGGATGTAACTACCCTCAAATTAAAGATGAAAGTCTACACTTAAAACACATCTTGATTGTTTCCTTTCAAATCCATTGTGGTGGCATACAGAGCCCAAATGATGACAATTGTATCACTGTCCAAATATTTATGGACCTAACTGTATACATAGAAACACATTTTCTTACCTAAATATATTTCAGGTGCCGATTGACACAGTTAAAGTAGCATCTTTAATGAAAACATCTCCTGAGTCCTGGCTGACTATTTTTAACTGCTTTCACAACCTTTTCACAGTAGAACATTCTCACTCAAGGTTAGTGTGACAGATTTGATAAGAAATTCTATTTTCAGTTTTCAGACTAGAAAATCACAGCTGCAACTGTGCAGTGAAGTGATTAAAATATTTCTTAATAATATATACTTGTTTTAGACCAAATCACAACAGTGACCTACCCACAAATCACAAATTACAAACTTGTATATTATAAAACATATATATATCGTGTCCTCTGGTCCTGTCTACATTGCTGGCTTGTGTTTTCTTTTCCAGTACGTTGATGAACTTAGCCACAGGCAGCAGTAGATGCATAGAGCATCATTTAAAATGCTTACACTATTGAAGTCACCAACACAGTGAGATGCATCCAACTCTTGACTCAAGCAAACCCACTGTGTATATGACTTTCATTGTGGCCAATATTTCGTCTGCTTGACTTTGCTCTTTCAAGTACAACACTGTCCAATATATTACCCTTATAAGTGACAACAATTGCACAGGCTGTCTAAATGTGCTCAATTATACAGGATTATATCATTTTAGACTTTACCTTCATTTGATTTCTGACCTTTATGCAGCACAAGCAAGCAATCCTGTTGACCGTTTTATGGCTTTTCTGGATGCTGTCTGGATAAAACACATTCTTGGCTTCTTACTGAGCTTTTTTGCTTGTTGTGTTGCAGACGTAGCAGTGAGTGCTAAGTATGAATGTGTTGCAGTGGCTGTTTGTTCACAGGAGGTGTGCAAGGTGTTGACAGGGTGTAGGGAGCAGAGAGGGTGCTGATTCCTCTGTAGCTGGAGGGGTAGCTAATTGTAGGTTCACTGATGGAATCAGGATAAAATCAATCACCGTCTCTGAAGGAGCAATCAGAGCCACTAGCTTAGGCCAAGCATTTGGACTGTCCTGATGCCTTGACTGCACGCTCTGTCTGCACAGTGCGATGCAGGACTGGGGTCATGCTGATCATGTGACCATGAGAGACAGAGAGAGAGATTAACTGCCATAGTCAAATGGGTAAGATCTGGAAGTAGCTGGTAATCTCAGCAGAATATTCCTCAAATATAAATTTAGGCTGTGTCTTCGAAAAGGTGCCATGTATTGTCTCCCAAAGACCTCTCTGAGCATCACCCTCTTGAATGTAAAGGTGATGAAAAGTACAGAGCACTAAAGCATCATCGCTGAACCTTGAGGGCAGAAGGGTGGTAAATCACTCTCTTTAAAAGTACCTTGAGACATTTCTGACCTTGCTCCTCAACCTCAAGCTGTCTTTATCTTTCCATCACAATGAATCTATGGTGGACAGAATCTGTCTGTGTTTTATTCCCCTGTGGCCTTTTGGGCATTGTGGTCATCCCTCACACGCTACACCTGCTAGCCTCTGCTCACATTGTTTTGATCCGATGTTGAAACAATAAGCACAGTGCACAACAATCACAGAAGCAACTACTGTTCTCTAAGGAAATACATTTTAGAGGGTAAATATAACCTGTCAAATATGTATATCAGTTATCAGACACAGGAGTCAGACGCACACCCAACCCCCAAAACAAAAGTATTACAATGGATTTTAAAGTGATCACAAATGTGTAGATAATAGATAGTTTGTCAAGGCTCCCTCTGCTCTTCTCAAGTTTTGGCATACCAAAAAAAAAGGTATAAAAACAGAAATATGAAATCCAAACCAAAACATTATTGTGCTTTTCTGCACAATCATTGATTGTTTTTACGGTATTAACAGTTCAGGGGTATGGACAATATTACTAAACCAAATCAATTTGGATTTCTGCTTCTTTTCATTATTTTTCTGGAAGGAGTCAAAGGGAATCTGTAACCCAATTCAAAAACATCATCCACGGCAGGATACGCAAGTGATACTTTTTGAGACTCCACCATATACTATTGAACTTTATAGAGCTGAATCACACAATTCTATTAGTATAGTGTCAGAGAGGTAAAGGTGTTAATTTTTTATTTTACAAACAAGTTATCGTAGTTCATACAAGCTAATGTGAGATGACACTGAATTAAAGATGACTATTTGCACCTGAAGTGCCTAATTGACTGGATGGGTCTTACATTCGTCATCACCATCAGAAGGGCTGCAGGGAAATGTACCCTGGGTGCAGCTTCCTCCTGCCACAGGGCCATAATAAAAAGGATTTATTGAGACATTTGGAAGAACTGCAGAAGAGCAGACCGTCTCTACCAGTGGTTGTGAGAGAACAGAAAATAAACACTGGTAACATTGAATTAAGCAGGAATTAATCTGCTTTAGCGTCATTAAATGGATGTTAGATTCAATCTAAAAATATCCTATGCGAAATAGAAGTAAACCGAGACGCTAAATGCAGTGATATAGCCTTAATATAGATATGAGGCATATTTGTAAAAGACCGAAGCAGTATTTACAGTTAAAATAAGATAACAACAAATTATACAACTAGACAACATGCTTGTTTATAACTGGTGTGTACACAATACACATGTCTAAGAATCACGTAATCTCACATCATGCAGAGATTTTCACATTTTCTCTTCTAGTTTGATCTACATTTGAACTCTTATCTGAACTCTTGAGTCATATGTATCTGCAAGGTGTACAGGTTTGTCCACTCTAGGCAGGGACGTGCACACACCAGGCCCGCATGCTTCTCACGCAATGGTCATACATGTGAATGCTTAGACATGGTAACTATAGTCCCAGGACAACTGAAAACGGCTTAAAGACAAGAGGGGAAGCACCTTGTGGTGGAATGGACATTACCTCATTCCAGTGGGGGAGCCTGGGTTTACCCACACAAACAACACACTGTTCCTCTGGCCGTCTATCAAACGCTGGAGGAAAGCTTGCCTTCTAGAAACGCAGTATGAATAAAGCCACGCAGAGGCCTACACCTTCACACACCGTACTCAGAATAATAGGAATGCAAGCAGCAGTGGAATCAGCAGACCTTATTAAATCAACTGACATTTTCTAAAGACAATGAAGCACAGATTTTAAAAAAGAGGTTTTGAGATGCAACTCTTCACATCATTTCATGTTTCCTCCTGATTGCTTTTGATATGACGAGAATTAATGAGGACTTGAAATATAAAGAACTATAAGTGTTGGCTATCCAACTACTGTAGGAACCTTGTACTTTCAAACACTGCCATTCGACACACTTGTCTTTCGTTTGCATTGCTATTTTTCTCTCTGTACTGATCTGTTGATGTGTGCCTTGTACAATTTCCCTTGAAGAATAAACAGCACTTGTAAATACACACATTAAGGCAAAATATATAAACACACATACACATATATATCCAATACAAAAAGGTAATAATGATTTACAAATATGTTGTTCATTTGGCAATAACAAGCACAGAGATGTGACTGAACTCTACTGCAGCTGAGAAACAAAATGTTCTTTAATAGCAATAAGCAAAACATTGATGATGTGTGGTTAAATTGCCCTCTCGTACTTGGTATTATTACAACAAGTCAATATTATCTGATATAAATTATACTCTAGTGACCTACATGCATGCTTAAGCTTCAGATATACTGCTGTGATAGGTGAGCCACAGATGTACATATGGAGCACTGCCGCCACCTACTGGATATCTTACTTAAAACAGAAAAACTTTCTATTTCTTCCCAGAACTGGGGTTCAAAGGTCATTCCAATACCCCATTCAGGCACCCAGATATGTTATTCCTCAATTGCTTTGCATCTATTTATCATCCTAGGCAGAAGTAAAAACATATTTTTCTATCATGTTAAAAAGCAGACAATCCAATAAGGCTGCTGGGTTTGGTTACATGTGCTTCCTGCCTCCCCAAGGAAACACACTTAATCCTCAGCCAGATGTTGATGTTCATTTGTTTCCCCTGATAATGGGATGTGTGTTTATACATATAACACTGCATACAGACATATGAAACATTGCTGAGTTGTTAAGATATAAAGCATTTTATTTGTCATCTGAAGTAATCAAATATTAATTAGTCATAACATAGCACCGACGTTCATCAATGATCATATGAGCCAAAGTGTATTAATCTCAGTAATACAGTAGTACAGTAGCACTGCATTTTCAAAATCGAATTAAACTACACAATAAGATGCATATAAAGCCTGTAGAAAAATCCTGTTTATTAATTGTATGTCAGTCTGAGACAAAAAATCATGAATTGTTTTAAAAAGTAGTTTTGAATTATACATTGAAAGAACATACACTTTCACTATGAAGAAGAAGAAGAAGAAGAAGAAGAAGAAGAAGAAGAAGAAGAAGAAGAAGAACAGTGAGCTAGAAGTAGTAGTGGTACTTTAGATTTTGCTTTGGATTTCCAGATTGTGTGGCATATGGTACAGTTTGTTTGCAGCGTCCCAGGAGCGTATGAATTGAGTTCAGTAAGCATGTGTCCGGGCTGCAGCCTGGCTTCCACAGAAAGCTGTGTGTTCCAAAGTCTTACACAAATGTGAAAACCTGATATCTGCAGCACAGTTCCTGTATGTGTGTGCAGCACCTACAGATGGTGGAGCCGGAGGGAGAAGCACTTATTCTCAATACAAGCTGGCACATGGGGCCATGGACAATATTTTATGAATATTAAAATAAAGTTATGAACACAAATAGATACGAATGAATGGTGTGATATAGAGGAACCAAAGACTGCGGTGTCACAGATGAAAATAAGTCTGAAATGAGAACTGTTCATTTCCATAGTCGCTTGGTATCTCTACCACAGCTTTGTATTTTATATAGTCTGCTTGGCTTTGTATTTTATTCTACACATGTATGTTGGAGATATCCAAAGGAAACCAAACCATGTGGTAAAAGCAGACTGATTTAGGATTGACTAAGATGGGCACAATGGCCTGCTCTCATTTGCAATCTTCCTTATGGTCATATTTATGGTTTAATCACCATTAATTATCCATCAATACTAGGAGAAGCAAATACATTAAAATAAAACACTTGCTTTAAAAAGACCCTATCAGTACCTCTTGGTTCCAATCTTGGTGATTTATATAGCATAGCTCACAGTCAGTTATGACCTGCAACAAAGGCTACTTAGCATTACCCAAGGTCAATGTACTGTTCAGTGTGAATTTATTTGAAAGGCTATAAATCATAACGGAAAAGAACCATTAATGTAACGCTCAACATTGACGAGAACAACCCTACTCAATAAAAGCAATGATTTGGTTAGATGTAAGAAGTAATAGTTAAATTAAATATAATAGAAAATGTATTTTAAAATCATTTTAATAACTAATACTATGAAACGTAGCAAATCCAGGAAAAAATTGAACAGTACCCATTGAGTATGAACTAAACCCATAATCCCCTGGAACTCTCCACACTTACACACACACGGATTTGATGAAAAATAAAACTTCAGATCATCCAGCGATAAACATAAAAGCAACACAGTGACAGCCAACAGATAACAAATGTGTTTTCCCAGCCTCCAGAGACTGATAAAAGACTTATGTTGTTGAGCTAAACTTTTGAATACAAGGTTTCTTTCATTTATTCACTTGGGGAAAATAAAGAGACACATGACACAAGGATCCTTCTGCGTAGCTTTGGCCTGCAGTCGCTGCATATGCTGTTGTAGATTAAACTGATCCAACTTAATGCTTAAGACGACGCAATCATTCATAACTCCAGGAGTCACACAATTTCTGCTGTGTCCACAGGCGCCCAACCCTTTGCCATCTGTTATTACAGGACAGATTAACTTCTAGGAAAATGACAGATCTGAAACCACGGATGTATTTTGTGTCAAATGCATTCCCACACTTCCTAGCTGTTACTGTTACTGTTACTTAACAAATTTAAATTCATGCCATTTTGGGTGCCACTGTTGTCCTGCTATTTTCTTACATGTGAATGTAGTAAGAGCAGCAAACAATGACCCACACGTAAATACCTGACAGTGACTACAGAATTGGGACCACAGTTTGGACCAGAGGATAAATGTGATGTGTGTAGCCATCAAAAGGTATATAAAGGCAATCTCCCACCTATTATAGACAGTCTCTGGCTTCTCTGTCAAGGGCATTGAAGTCAACCAGATTTCAAACTGGAATGGAACTCAGATGCTATATCACTTGCATGTCAGTCCATAATACAGCGGAGACATTTCAGTCCACAGAGTTCACCGTAGGGAATATTGTATGGAAGTAGAAGATCACTGGATATAACACTGTGAAATCCAGGCTAGGCTGGTATGCAGTGATGATGGACAATAATCACAAGTGAATGCAGAGAGACTGCGAGGGTTGTCTAGAGCCATGTATTTGCATTTTCTATGTGAAACCTTTGGCATTCAAACTGTCAGTAAATACAGATATGGTAATTTATTAGCCCAACTGCTTAATACTTTTGAGCATTTTTAAGGTAAACTACTTTTACCACTTTTAACAGGGTCATCTTAGAAACATGGTCAGTATGCATCTCTTGGCAATGACCTCACTGACTAGAGTGACCTTCAGAAATCAAATGGACTTTATTTCCTTGATAGATTTCCATGCCATTAATGTGTCTTTTCTCCATATGTGTATTAAATGCCTGATGATGGACAGTTATGCCACCCAGGTATTGAGTTAGGCATGATCCCATAATTGTAGTCTATGAGGAGAAATGTATTATTACACTTCTTGACAGACAGTCCTTCGAGAACTATGCATGAGAAGCCAAACCGGTTTGGAAAGAGTACAAAAAAGATGCAGTACAAAGACACAGCACAGCAAATTTTACTGAAATTACTTTCGAAAATACAAGTGTTAATGATAAACTAATAAGTAAGGATTGTATGTGTAAACTCAACGTTTAGATACAATTTAGTGCTCCAAAATAATCTCTCTCCTTAACCATGAATGGTTCATTATATATAGCAAAGAACTTGTATATATATTTCTCATGTCATTTACAGTAGTTCATTCATGCCAAGGTTAATAAACAAAACCAACTTCTTTTCACTGTCTTTCTTGAGGAATCTGTGGTGAATAAGAAAGATGCATCTGAATGCATGTTTTATTAAATGGGGAACAACTTTCTTTTAGAATAGCAAAGTATTTATTCTGTTTTAGTATATGTATCACATATTAATTTATTTGTACATGCACTTGCCCAGAGTGACTTACACCTTTCTCAATTAACATTTTTATAGTATTACAAAGTGCAGTAAATACAATCAGTACACAATACAATAAGCCTAAATCCTAGTACATCCCTGGTTTGTGCTAATTGGGTGGGGTAGACGTAGTACAGTACAATGTCAGAAGTGCTAACAATATATAAGTAATCAAGAGTATGAATTAGCATAGTTAAGTTCAATTTCAGCACCTGGATAAGGGCGTCTGCCAAGAAATAAAAATAATAATAATAATAATAATAATAATAATAATAATAATAATAATAATAATAACAATTATTATTATTATTCTAAGTGTGCGGGGAAAAAAATAACAATTAAAATCAAAAACATAAAATTGTGCCTGATAGTAAGCTTTAAGCCACTTCAATTTGAGTAAGGTTACTTAACTGCATTAAAGCACTGCTTTTACCACATTTGTCTTCAGTAGTTTTAAAACTACATTGAGTGGGAATCGATGTCAGGTATGAAGGAAAGCATTCTTTGAAATTCTGTCGAAATGAGTTTTGCACTTTCCCAGTAGAGTGGGAGTGTTTACATCATAAAATGGACAGCCACTTACACAGCACAACTGATGCACAGCAAATCTAAATGGGTCCAACCAGTGTCTGGCAGGGAACACTAAATGCAGATATCAATACTGTGAAAATGGTTTACACAACTGTAAAGAATAATAGCAATCTCTCCAAACTTTTAATCCCAAATTAGCTCTGATGTAACTTACTCAGCAGTGAAACCTATGCAGGCTCTGATTTCATCCTGTAACAGCTCTAGCCAACATGCGTCACGCAGAGTCAGAAGTCAATAAAAGTTACAAAAGCAACACAATTCGTGATCCTTTTAAGTTACATAATGGTGTATAACTCAGTGTTTAGCAACCTGTGATAATGAGTGATCAGCATTTGAGGTCCTTAAACATCCCACAGTGCTCAATCATCCAGAGCATATTCACAGACTATCCAGAGGCTGGGTATTGAATATATATATATACACTCACCTAAAGGATTATTAGGAACACCTGTTCAATTTCTCATTAATGCAATTATCTAACCAACCAATCACATGGCAGTTGCTTCAATGCATTTAGGGGTGTGGTCCTGGTCAAGACAATCTCCTGAACTCCAAACTGAATGTCTGAATGGGAAAGAAAGGTGATTTAAGCAATTTTGAGCGTGGCATGGTTGTTGGTGCCAGACGGGCCGGTCTGAGTATTTCACAATCTGCTCAGTTACTGGGATTTTCACGCACAACCATTTCTAGGGTTTACAAAGAATGGTGTGAAAAGGGAAAAACATCCAGTATGCGGCAGTCCTGTGGGCGAAAATGCCTTGTTGATGCTAGAGGTCAGAGGAGAATGGGCCGACTGATTCAAGCTGATAGAAGAGCAACTTTGACTGAAATAACCACTCGTTACAACCGAGGTATGCAGCAAAGCATTTGTGAAGCCACAACACGTACAACCTTGAGGCGGATGGGCTACAACAGCAGAAGACCCCACCGGGTACCACTCATCTCCACTACAAATAGGAAAAAGAGTCTACAATTTGCACAAGCTCACCAAAATTGGACAGTTGAAGACTGGAAAAATGTTGCCTGGTCTGATGAGTCTCGATTTCTGTTGAGACATTCAGATGGTAGAGTCAGATTTTGGCGTAAACAGAATGAGAACATGGATCCATCATGCCTTGTTACCACTGTGCAGGCTGGTGGTGGTGGTGTAATGGTGTGGGGGATGTTTTCTTGGCACACTTTAGGCCCCTTAGTGCCAATTGGGCATCGTTTAAATGCCACGGCCTACCTGAGCATTGTTTCTGACCATGTCCATCCCTTTATGACCACCATGTACCCATCCTCTGATGGCTACTTCCAGCAGGATAATGCACCATGTCACAAAGGTCGAATCATTTCAAATTGGTTTCTTATATGGTATATATATATATATATATATATATATATATATACACTCACCTAAAGGATTATTAGGAACACCATACTAATACTGTGTTTGACCCCCTTTCGCCTTCAGAACTGCCTTAATTCTACGTGGCATTGATTCAACAAGGTGCTGAAAGCATTCTTTAGAAATGTTGGCCCATATTGATAGGACAGCATCTTGCAGTTGATGGAGATTTGTGGGATGCACATCCAGGGCACGAAGCTCCCGTTCCACCACATCCCAAAGATACTCTATTGGGCTGAGATCTGGTGACTGTGGGGGCCAGTTTAGTACAGTGAACATTGTCATTTTCAAGAAACCAATTTGAAATGATTCGACCTTTGTGACATGGTGCATTATCCTGCTGGAAGTAGCCGTCAGAGGATGGGTACATGGTGGTCATAAAGGGATGGACATGGTCAGAAACAATGCTCAGGTAGGCCGTGGCATTTAAACGATGCCCAATTGGCACTAAGGGGCCTAAAGTGTGCCAAGAAAACACCCCCCCCACCATTACACCACCACCACCAGCCTGCACAGTGGTAACAAGGCATGATGGATCCATGTTCTCATTCTGTTTACGCCAAATTCTGACTCTACCATCTGAATGTCTCAACAGAAATCGAGACTCATCAGACCAGGCAACATTTTTCCAGTCTTCAACTGTCCAATTTTGGTGAGCTTGTACAAATTGTAGCCTCTTTTTCCTATTTGTAGTGGAGATGAGTGGTACCCGGTGGGGTCTTCTGCTGTTGTAGCCCATCCGCCTCAAGGTTGTACGTGTTGTGGCTTCACAAATGCTTTGCTGCATACCTCGGTTGTAACGAGTGGTTATTTCAGTCAAAGTTGCCCTTCTATCAGCTTGAATCAGTCGGCCCATTCTCCTCTGACCTCTAGCATCAACAAGGCATTTTCGTCCACAGGACTGCCGCATACTGGATGTTTTTCCCTTTTCACACCATTCTTTGTAAACCCTAGAAATGGTTGTGCGTGAAAATCCCAGTAACTGAGCAGATTGTGAAATACTCAGACCGGCCCGTCTGGCACCAACAACCATGCCACGCTCAAAATTGCTTAAATCACCTTTCTTTCCCATTCAGACATTCAGTTTGGAGTTCAGGAGATTGTCTTGACCAGGACCACACCCCTAAATGCATTGAAGCAACTGCCATGCGATTGGTTGGTTAGATAATTGCATTAATGAGAAATTGAACAGGTGTTCCTAATAATCCTTTAGGTGAGTGTATATATATATATATATATATATACACACATACAAGATTTTACAAAATTATCACAGTCACAGTAAGCTTCACACTTTGGCATTGCACGTGTCTGGAAGGCACATGTCTAAGAAACAAATAATATAATGTTATTTGGATACATATATTGCACCTAGGGGATGCTAGTTGTCCACCATTGGTATAAGCTTTACATTTACTTTACATGTATTAATAATTAATTGCAATTATAAAAGCAAACATGCACTAATATTTCACATTCAGCGATGTTTTAAAGCAGGACAAAATAAATCTGTCTGTGCATTATATTTAGGTAATTAGAGCGAGTGCGCTTTTAGCCTTCAGTATTTCATGCACATGGGTGTATTGTCCATTTGTGAGTGGTAGTGACTTTGGGTATCTGTCTTTAGTCAGAGAAGGAGAACAGGCTGATTTTGCCTGGGGCTGGATATGTCTTCAGCTCTGCGAATAATGGCCGAGATGGCAAGCAAAGAGAGGCATGTTTGAATCAGTCATCTGTGAGCACAGGCAGGCGTCTCCAGAAATAAGTTATTAATGAGGTAGCACACTGAATGAAGCCATTAGGATTAAACAAAACAAAAAATTAAAAAAAATAAGACTAATAATATTAGTATGAGTAAAACGGGATTCATTCTGACAAGGCATATTTTCCTTATAGGCTATTCTGAATAGTCCAAAATAATTTCCCAAGAGAAATTCCGGTGTTCACACTATATTGTGAGAATATTTGCCACATTGTGGTTAAGCATAGGTTGTATAAACTGACATTTTGACATTGACATAAAGTTAAAAAAATTATGGCATTTTAGTCACCCTATTTGCATTCAGTGAATTCTTGTTTATGTTAGATTCTAAAATAGCTGAAGTCAAGGCCATAAATCATTTTTTTTTAAATGTTCCATGCACGTGCAGTTTATGATTAGTGAAGAAACTCAACTGTTGCTGCGGCAAACGAACACTGTCTATGTGTAAGGCCCTGTGAGAGTCATGACATCACATTAACTATTAGCTAATTACTGAATGTTTACTTATAAGATGAATAATAGGTATAATAGTCTTAAAATTAAACAAAAAGCACAATATGTGCAGTAAATTAATATATCAAGTGTGGAATACCATCCTTTCCAAAGAGTGCAGGTATTTTAGAACATAACTCATTGTAAATATTGGCTATGTTATTGGACATGTTTTGAATAAGATCTCCAGGAAAGTGTAACTCATTATAGCAGTTCTCTGTTAGACAGAAAATTATTAATAAAAATGAAAAGTGAATACCTAATAAGAACATAAAGTTGACAAATGAGAGGCCTTTCGACCCATTGTGCTTGTTTGGTGTCCATTAATAACTAAGTGATCCAAGGATCCTATCCAGTCTATTTTTAAATGTTCCCAAATTTTCAGCTTCTACCACATTGCTGGGGAGTTTGTTCAGATTGTGACGCCTCTCTGTGTGAAGAAGTGTCTCCTGTTTTCTGTCTTGAATGCCTTGAAGCCCAATTTCCATTTGTGTCCCCGGGTGCGTGTGTCCCTGCTGATCTGAAAAAGCTCCTCTGGTTTGATGTGGTCGATGCCTTTCATGATTTTGAAGACTTGGATCAAGTCCCCACGTAGTCTCCTCTGTTCCAGGGTGAGAAGGTTCAGGTCCTCAGTCTCTCAGTAGGACGTTCCCTTCAGACCTGGAATGAGTCTGGTTGCTCTCCTCTGAACTGCCTCTAGAGCAGCGATATCTTTCTTGAAGTGTGGAGCCCAGAACTGTCCACAGTATCCAGATGAGCTCTAACTAGTGCATTGTACAGTCTGAACATCACTGCCCTTGTTCTCAATTCTACACTTTTGACAATATACCCTGACATCCTGTTTGCCTTTTTTATTGCTTCCCCACATTGTTTGGATGAGGAAAGTGAGGAGTCCATATAAACATTTGATTATGAATCAGAACCTTAGCAGAGGAATGTTGCCACTACTAATTCTTTTTGCAAAACAAATAAAATTAATCAAGATAATTTAAACCTCTGCATACTACTCAGCAGGTCCTAAAATCTCACTTTATTTAGTTTGTTTATATAATTTGACTCAAAGCCTTCATGGCAGAGATTCAGGGAAATTAGTAGAAACTGGAAATTTGCTTTGTATAAGCAGTTAAGAAGACTATAGTTTTGTGCAGCATTACTTTTTCATACTTAATTTTTCATATTCAATTAAAAAGTGCCTGCTAAAGTCTATATAGTATATTGATCATTTTAATAGAATGTGGATGAAATAGCTGAGATCTGTCTTTGCAAGCAGGCATTAAAGATATACAACATTCATGAAGGAGAAACGGTATTGATTCAGCACTTAGCAGACAGAAATTTTGAGAGCCCTTTTAATGAAACATTGTTATGCATGTCAGCAGTTTTACCAGCTTGAAACGGAAATGGACCATTCTGGAAAATAAATCTGTCACCGTTTCTGATCTCATCTCTCTCCAATGAATGTACACTCACCTAAAGGATTATTAGGAACACCTGTTCAATTTCTCATTAATGCAATTATCTAACCAACCAATCACATGGCAGTTGCTTCAATGCATTTAGGGGTGTGGTCCTGGTCAAGACAATCTCCTGAACTCCAAACTGAATGTCTGAATGGGAAAGAAAGGTGATTTAAGCAATTTTGAGCGTGGCATGGTTGTTGGTGCCAGACGGGCCGGTCTGAGTATTTCGCAATCTGCTCAGTTACTGGGATTTTCACGCACAACCATTTCTAGGGTTTACAAAGAATGGTGTGAAAAGGGAAAAACATCCAGTATGCGGCAGTCCTGTGGGCGAAAATGCCTTGTTGATGCTAGAGGTCAGAGGAGAATGGGCCGACTGATTCAAGCTGATAGAAGAGCAACTTTGACTGAAATAACCACTCGTTACAACCGAGGTATGCAGCAAAGCATTTGTGAAGCCACAACACGTACAACCTTGAGGCGGATGGGCTACAACAGCAGAAGACCCCACCGGGTACCACTCATCTCCACTACAAATGGGAAAAAGAGGCTACAATTTGCACAAGCTCACCAAAATTGGACAGTTGAAGACTGGAAAAATGTTGCCTGGTCTGATGAGTCTCGATTTCTGTTGAGACATTCAGATGGTAGAGTCAGAATTTGGCGTAAACAGAATGAGAACATGGATCCATCATGCCTTGTTACCACTGTGCAGGCTGGTGGTGGTGGTGTAATGGTGTGGGGGATGTTTTCTTGGCACACTTTAGGCCCCTTAGTGCCAATTGGGCATCGTTTAAATGCCACGGCCTACCTGAGCATTGTTTCTGACCATGTCCATCCCTTTATGACCACCATGTACCCATCCTCTGATGGCTACTTCCAGCAGGATAATGCACCATGTCACAAAGGTCGAATCATTTCAAATTGGTTTCTTGAACATGACAATGAGTTCACTGTACTAAACTGGCCCCCGCAGTCACCAGATCTCAACCCAATAGAGCATCTTTGGGATGTGGTGGAACGGGAGCTTCGTGCCCTGGATGTGCATCCCACAAATCTCCATCAACTGCAAGATGCTATCCTATCAATATGGGCCAACATTTCTAAAGAATGCTTTCAGCACCTTGTTGAATCAATGCCACGTAGAATTAAGGCAGTTCTGAAGGTGAAAGGGGGTCAAACACAGTATTCGTATGGTGTTCCTAATAATCCTTTAGGTGAGTGTATATGTATATATATGTATTACAAATGATCATCTGTCAGCTCCAACAGAGTCTATGCATTTCAACTAAATATATTATGGTATATGTAGAATAAGTATTGTGTAAGTATTTAGTATTACTTGGTGCGCAACCAAATACAACCAAAATATATTGTGACAAACTCTCCAATTCAACATTTTTATTTGTACTTGTACTAGTCACATTTTAAGGCCCTTACATAGTTTCATATTAAAAATAGTTTGAAAGTACTTCTTAACAATGACATGGAATCTTTAGTTTTTCTACATACAGAATATACACTCACCTAAAGGATTATTAGGAACACCTGTTCAATTTCTCATTAATGCAATTATCTAACCAACCAATCACATGGCAGTTGCTTCAATGCATTTAGGGGTGTGGTCCTGGTCAAGACAATCTCCTTAACTCCAAACTGAATGTCTGAATGGGAAAGAAAGGTGATTTAAGCAATTTTGAGCGTGGCATGGTTGTTGGTGCCAGACGGGCCGGTCTGAGTATTTCACAATCTGCTCAGTTACTGGGATTTTCACGCACAACCATTTCTAGGGTTTACAAAGAATGGTGTGAAAAGGGAAAAACATCCAGTATGCGGCAGTCCTGTGGGCGAAAATGCCTCGTTGATGCTAGAGGTCAGAGGAGAATGGGCCGACTGATTGAAGCTGATAGAAGAGCAACTTTGACTGAAATAACCACTCGTTACAACCGAGGTATGCAGCAAAGCATTTGTGAAGCCACAACACGTACAACCTTGAGGCGGATGGGCTACAACAGCAGAAGACCCCACCGGGTACCACTCATCTCCACTACCAATAGGAAAAAGAGGCTACAATTTGCACAAGCTCACCAAAATTGGACAGTTGAAGACTGGAAAAATGTTGCCTGGTCTGATGAGTCTCGATTTCTGTTGAGACATTCAGATGGTAGAGTCAGAATTTGGCGTAAACAGAATGAGAACATGGATCCATCATGCCTTGTTACCACTGTGCAGGCTGGTGGTGGTGGTGTAATGGGGTGGGGGATGTTTTCTTGGCACACTTTAGGCCCCTTAGTGCCAACTGGGCATCGTTTAAATGCCACGGCCTACCTGAGCATTGTTTCTGACCATGCCCATCCCTTTATGACCACCATGTACCCATCCTCTGATGGCTACTTCCAGCAGGATAATGCACCATGTCACAAAGGTCGAATAATTTCAAATTGGTTTCTTGAACATGACAATGAGTTCACTGTACTAAACTGGCCCCCACAGTCACCAGATCTCAACCCAATAAAGCATCTTTGGGATGTGGTGGAACGGGAGCTTCGTGCCCTGGATGTGCATCCCACAAATCTCCATCAACTGCAAGATGCTATCCTATCAATATGGGCCAACATTTCTAAAGAATGCTTTCAGCACCTTGTTGAATCAATGCCACGTAGAATTAAGGCAGTTCTGAAGGCGAAAGGGGGTCAAACACAGTATTAGTATGGTGTTCCTAATAATCCTTTAGGTGAGTGTATATTCAACAAACTCTCAAAAGATATATTTCATAAACAATATTAATTAAAGGAAATTAAACACTAGATAACTATTTCAAATGAAATGTGTGTGTGTGTGTGTGTGTGTGTGTGAATGGGAAAAAAAACATTAAATATGTAATGTACATTGTGGTCTCTCTCGATATGCCAATTTACCTAAATATTTTCTTGTTCCCTTTCAGAGCATATTGCAGACGAATTGTCAAGATTCACTCGGCTTATATCAGGAAACCTGTCCTTTGTCTTGTGAAAGAAGCATTTCCTATCAAAGAAGACTCCAACATGATGATTCGGAAATTTGTGCCTTTATTTATTTACTTTTGATTTAAAAATGTGATTTTTCTTATTGAAATCTGCAATGAAATACAATTAACATTCACGGTTCCAACTGAGTGACACAGGGCATATCTTCATTTGGACTTATTTTGTATGCATTTCAAGATCCTAACTTAACAGTAGTTGTAGTTTATACATTAGACTCACTAGGATAGCACCTTTACCTTATAGCAGATTGAGCCCTCTTTGTGCCATATCAGCCAGTATCAAGATGGATTTGTAATTGTGTAGTTATGTCCTCATTTTGTTATGCCCTATATTTGCTAGTTTTTTCTTTTCCCATGAAAGAGAATTCTTAGGCTGGAAATAAGTTTACCTTCTAAAATGGTTTAAAACTTGTTATAACCGATTGTCTTACAGCATCAATATTGTTACTAAAGGGAAGAAACAGTACGTTTGGAGTGGAAGGGAGTGGGGTAGGGGGGTGCAATGACTGAGAAAGTTTGTGATTTCTCTTCCCACAGTTTTTCCATTCTCTTTGATAAACCACATTTTAAAAATCTATTTTTTCTACATATCAAGGCACTCAAATGTATTACTACCACATTTTGTGTTTCAGTGTTGGCTAACAATTTATATACTTTTTTTTCCCCCTTTTGTTGCAGTCATTTCAACAGCTGTTGTCTATATTTGAAATCTGTATTTATGTTTACAAGCGATTCCAGCAGTTTAAGGATCTGAATTGCTAGAACTCTCTCACAGAAACTTGGTTAGACCACCTCTGGCCCCAGTAACTGTAAAACAATATGCTGTGGTCTTGTAAGAGCTGGGCATCTCCATGACTACAGAATTGCAGTCTGACTACTGTACATCTCTGGTGTCCTACAAGGAGTCCAGTGCATTTGTTACTGGTAGTGGTTTAGGCTTCCAGAGTTCTGTTTATCCTCGCCTTTTGTATCCTGTGTAAACTTTGGAGACTTTCTCTCGCATTTATCATCTCTGTCTGCTCAGTGTAAAGCCCACTTCATGCTCCTTGTCATTCCTCTCCTATCCCATATTGCACAAGTGAATGAATGGAAGCTTTAAAGCCTCTTTTAAACACTTCTATCAAGGTACGCGTGACCCCAGATGTTTCATAATCCATAAACAACTCCACGAGTTAATGTAAGGAAGAGGTTCATTTTGTCGTGATTCAGCTAACCAGTTAAAATCATAAAATGCAAAACAAAACTCTCCTGGCAAGTCTGCTTCCATGATCGAGTCTGTAACTGTTTAGTTCTCGAAACAACAACCTGATAAATTCGTAACGGCTTCAGTTCCTGCTTGATCTTCAATGTGATCGTGTATATTAATAAGTTGTCATTCAACTGTAAATATGCAGAAAACAAAGGAGACATACAACAGTAACTTAAAATGCATTAATATGTTTAATACCAACATCTGAACATTCTGAAACCGCATTCTTTCTGAAACAGCAAATAATGTTTGGTTTGATTTCGTTGTTGATTTGAACAGTGAGTATGTAGGTTTAAAGCACTCATTCCCCAGCTGGTTGTAAAGACATAAATCGAGGAATCACTGATCATCTAAGACACAAAATGAGTGATCCCATTCAGATCTATTAATTGCTTAGAGTTTTAAATTATATTAGCTTGCCATTTAAATAGCAGGTTGCAATCTTCAGCTCTAGGATAACTTTTTCCTTTCTAAAATACGTGATTAGTGTGATATCAGCCAGCTTCTGCTTTTTCAGTATTCCCAAGTCTGAGCTTCCATGCCATGCAGTGCAGAACCGGCACTATGCTTGAAACGGGGACCATGAAGCGATCAATGTCTGAATGATGCAAAAATCATAAAATAAACAAAATCCCAGTCTTGCCAAATATATATATTTTGTTTGAATTGATTTGGACCTTATGCTCTTGCACTTTAAAAAAATAATAATAATAATTAACAAGATAACACATAAAAAAGGAATAAACTGCTCCGCTCTTTTGAGATATGCGACTTCATATTCTCACAGAAAAAGTTCCCAATCACCAGCTGCAGCTGAAACGTTTGAGAAACTGTGCTAACATGGGAAGACTAACTTTGAATCCTCATTTATATTCACACTCACCAAATTATTCTGTATGCATTACCTGGGAAGGCCCATTTCATCTTCATCAAAAACCCATCTCTAGTTTTAAATAGTCTCTTTGCCTACTTTGGTGTTTTGCCTGCTCTTCCATTTGCTTTTCTTCATTTTTATGTGCACTAAAATTGGCTTAAGTTTAGGTTTATAATTGCTTTTCACTGTATTTCCAATTTTCATATATATGTGTGTGTGTGTGTGTGTGTGTGTGTGTGTGTGTGTGAAGAGAGTCTCCAAAAACTCTGCACCATTAACATTCAGGTTAAATTAAAAAATTGTCTTATGTTTTAAAGAACAAATAAGTGAAGTACATTATTAATTTGTGTGTCATCATTCTGTAACATCTTCTCTTTTGTGTAACACATTTCAATTGAGCACATTTTCTACATGCTTATCTTCATAGACTTAACTGAAATGCCATTTTAACAAAAAACGACTCATTGGTATTTCAGATGTTTTTGTTTCCCAAACAAAGAAATACTGAACTAAACAGGCCTTTTGATTTCATGTTTGATTATTATTTTATATAATGTATTTCAAATGAAGCAGTGGCGCCGATATGTGCACTGGCTGGCTTAGCAAAATATAGGGTTGCAACTTAAGTTAATTTGACAATATAATGCCAAAGTCATAATGCATTCTCCGCCACACAAGTTTACTTCCCAAATTAACTGAGTGTAACAAACCTTAAAATAAATGCTTTTCATGCCTGCTAGGACTTAAATTAGTGTCTTGAAATATCTATGTAACCATTTACAAACATATTGTTCCTTAAAAAAACAAAACACTTGTCAACTTAGAGAGGGGGTAAATATTATATATATACAGATATATATATACACACACACACACACACAAAACCTTGTTTGATAAGGATGTGTAGAGAATTAACCAGGAGTCAGAACATACTTTTAGACCATTGCATTTGTAATAAAAGTACCAGGCTGTTACATTTTAATTTGATTTATATGTGTCGTGGTTTGTGTATATGTTTGTATGTTTTTACCGTCTTTCTTTTTGCCAGCTAACATTTTATTAGCGAGGATTGATTTATAGAAAAACGCTCTCAAGTATAGAATCTATATTACAATTTCACAATAAACAATGTACAGCTCTTTTTTTTTTTTAACTTGGAAAGCATTCAGTATCACATGGACTTTGCCACCATGTAATACCATTACAATACCTACAAAGCAAGTGTCTCAGTGCCAAGAGTATAGGCTCTAGATTGAAGTTTTTAGAGTAAGTAACTATTTTCAAAACAAGTATACTGTAGTATGGTGCATTGTACTAGAATGTCACCTCCTTATCTTTTCTTTAATAGAAAGTCAGTGCATGCTGCCGACCTCAATGTTTTAATTTTAACTCAATATTTACGCTACATTTTATACTTATATAGTAAACATAAATACACACACTGTATAAGACAGCCACCCAGCTTGTAAAATAGCAACTTGTGTAACTGGATTTCAAAATGTGGGATATTCTGAATTCCACAATGTGTCACTATTGAAATGTCAGTGTTCAGTCAGCGTGTCAGCACTTTAATGAGTCACACATCTGGGCATCAGGGTGGACAGGCACATGCTTCAGCCAACCTATTAAAAATACTTCCATACCCCATACTTTCTATCCATTATCTAAATGAAGGATAAGGGCTGAACTATATTTTTCACTCACCAAGTTAATATGACCAAAAGAAACAAATAAAAACAAAAAATTATATATACTGTAGTAAATGTCAGTTGGGTTATAAGATAATTCAATCTTTTTAATGTTTAAAGCACTGCATTACTGGTTTTGTTTTTTCAAACCACTTGTTCATATCAGGGGGGTTGTCCACTCAAAGTCAGTTCCTCGCTACATTTGTATTTGTTTGAAAATAATGTACAATTGGTGTTCCTTCAGTGTTGACTTTACTGTATTAGTTTACTCATTTGGCACAAGTATATTCTATTTTTGTAAGGCTGAAACCTGAAGTGAGTAAGTCTCAATCTGTATTTGTGCTGTTTGTAATGAAATGATAAACTGTTTAAAGTTTACCAGTGTATTGTCAATCAACATTTGCATTGTCTAATAACAGTGTGGTTCAAAATAACAGAAAATAAATCAAAGTTTATTAACTTTTTGGTCATTTTTGTGACTTGACATATCCCCTAGTAATCTTTGGATATAAAAATCAATTAGTTTTAAAATTCCAGAGAGCCAATATAAAGTTGCAAAGATTATACGTAACAACTGTTACAGACAAAAGTGGACAGACAAAATAGCATGGGAAGTATCAGTACTGCAATCAGATTGTGTAAGCCATTTTACCACATTTAAACTATTTCATAACATTCTTAAATTACAATTATATAATTCATTGTGAGCCGAGGGAAAAAAGCTTACACTCAAAGCCTGTACTTTTAAGCTTTCTGATGATTTGCAGTGCTTCCCCTGCAGATTCAGCTTCATGTTTTCTCACTAAGTTAGCAAAATCCATTTTGGTTTTCATTTTATGTTTGCAACCAAGCACTTTAACACAAGTCTGCTGTATCATCATGTCCAAAAGAATCAAATTAACATGCCAGGTCATAGGGGGTTAGCCAACCAACTATATAACATGTATTAAATATTTAAACAACCATTTATATACCACAAGTATAATTTACCCTAGTAATCTGACCTTGAATTTTGGACTCATTCGCTGATTTGTGGATTAAATAGGCAGAATGGCTTAAATCGGAGAACTCAGTAATCTGAGGAAAGAACAAAGAAAACAGGAATATAAATTAACCAGAATCAAACTGGAAGGAAAAACAGCAACAATGCTCCAATTAAAAATATTAGCTAAGACTGGGTACAGGTAATAATCACTACAATAGTTATTTATCACAAACTATATTAGCTATTAAACTTAAAACACATTGTGCTTAAATAATTGCAAGGATCTAACATCTAACAGTGAGATACAGAGGTAAACATATCAAACCACAAATACACTCAATACTATTATCCCAACCCAGGGGGGCTCTTTTGTGCCTTTTTACGAACTAAGCAGAAATAATGTGTGCTTACTAATAAGGTCAATATCAGTAATATCCATTAAGTTCTAGAGAGAACAAATTCATCGAAATGCAAACAGAAATCAGAAACAAAAGTTACGAAATGAGTCATTCCACTTAAGCGGCCTAATTTTCATCAGGCATTCCACCCAGCCACCTAAATACAAACACGAAGGAAACAAAAACAAAAAGGCAAACTCGAAGCAAGTAGCTTAATTGATACTTGAATAATATAAAATGCATCATTGTGCGTGGCATTTTAAAGTCACAGCTAAATGTTGTGATTTATAAATAAGTAGACTTCAAAACAACTGATTTAAAATACTCCTACCACCACTTATATTACCCGCCACGGAGACACGTCTGCAAACTTCCCGCAACAACCGCTCAGCCAATCACAAAGAGAGGTGCGGCCTCGTCTTGCGTGGACGGGCCCGCCTCTGCATTTGATTGGCTAATGTCGCCGAATCTCTGTTCTGATTGGTTAGAATGGAGGAATTTTCTTTTCCTCACATGGCCGAGTTCGACTTGAGTTCATCGAAAGTCCTCAGAATCCAAGGCGCACTGTTCTTAAAAAATAATTTATAATATAACATAAACTGTAAGTATATTTTTTGTTTTAAATATTGTCAGCATATAGTTGTTTGTATTGTACATTGTTTAAGTGTTAATTAGAAGTCTGAGTATATTCGCTACAGTAACATTAATTTCCCGCCCCATTCTATTGAGATGTCCGAGAGATTTTGTATTATATTTCATAATCATAACGAAGTCTGAAACCTCCATATATATATATATATATATATATATATATATATTATATATATATATATGCTTAATTCACACGCATTTTCCAATATATTATTTTCCTATTTCTCATTTTCGTTTCTATAAGTAAAACGTTGTATTTGTATTTTATTTTATAATTTTTTTTTGTTATTATATTGTCAGTCAGTTACAAGGATAGGAATGAAGTAGCCTAACCTCTAAATTATGTTCTAAATCTTCATTAAAACATGTGATACATTTGTATTATTATTTTGCAGATGGTAAGCTATATTCACATTGGCACTACCTAATTGAACTATTTCATTTTAATATGCACTCTATGTAGGCGTTTCTTGTTACATTTTTACCCAGATTACCCAAAGCAGCTAAAATACTGTTGTATACCATCATATTACTGATACAAAAATGAATCCACTGAACCCCTTTCCCCGTTTTGTGTGTGTGTGTCTGTGTCTGTGTGCATGTGTGTGTGTCTGTGTTTGTGTGGGCGCCTGTAGATTGCCATGGCGAGCCGGGCTGTGGTGGACGGTTCTGGTCAGCCCAGGGAGAAGGACCCCTACAGGGCCCGTCGGCGAGTCCTACAGGCCCAGCACCGAGCCACACTGGCAGGCCTGCTGGACAGCCTGAGAGATGTGGTGTGCCCCGACGCCCGCAAGAACCCCACCAAGGTACGCACACTGCCCAGCCCCGCGCGTCCGTACCACAGTCTGTCCCACACTTTGTAAGATATTAAACTGCAGTGTGGAAACTTATTATGCCCAACAAGTGGAAAACTGACATGAAATGGAGCTGGATTCAGTTGGGAACAATGACCCTAACACTGGCCCGGCCCAAAATGTATAAGAACATTCGAAAGTTTACAATCAAGAGGAGGCCTTTCGACCCATCGTGCTTGTTTGGTGTCCATTAATAACTAACTGATCCAAGGATCCTATCCAGTCTATTTTTAAATGCTCCCAAATTTTCAGCTTCAGCCACATCACTGGGGAGTTTGTTCAAGATTGTGACGCCTCTCTGTGTGAAGAAGTGTCTCCTGTAGGTTGAAGTGCATGATGAAAAGTTGCTCTGTTCTGAATTTGAGTAGCTGCTGTCTGTTGAAGATGCCCTGTCCAACTATAACTGTAACCATACATACTACAGAGTAACACAGGAGTTCCTGGAGCTTAATCTGAGCTCTGACCGCAGGCTGACTTGTGTGTGTTTCAGTGGCAGCTCCTGCGCCGGGCCAAGAGATTCCTCCAGCAGCAAGAGAGACAGTTAAGCCGATTGCTGAGGATGAAAGGTCAGCCAGAGCCATGAACGAGGGGGCTTGGGGGTTTAGGCCAATATCTGCTGTCGTTTTCTTTTCATTAACCCTGTTAATACGTATGTATGTATATTTCAAACACAAAATGCTTTCATATTGTATATATCAACCCTATGGGCAATATTTACTTTTATGTAATTCATAACTTCTCAATTAAGACCCACACCAATGTATATGCAGAGGGTGTCATCTAAACCTGTTTCCCTACAGCTGCTTATGAGAAGAAGGTGTAGTTGTGTTATCTGTGTGCTTGCAGAGGTGTACCAGGTGGACACTGGGGGTCCGTGCAGCATGGAGGAAGTGAGAGAAGAGTATCGCAACTTATATTCATTCTGCAGGTATTGTCACTTAGACAGAAGATGCACCTGCCTTCCACTGAGTGGCAGCATCTACCCACTGTAGTACGAGCTGGCGGCACAATACTGCTCAACAACCTGGCTGAGTTAGAGCAGTTTTAAAGTCATTTGCTGCATTTATCCTCTTGGAAGAAAAGGGCCAAGATATCGCTGTGCCTCTATTGCTGCTGTAAACTATCCCACTTATGAGACCTGAACTTAGCCCAGTGATTGAACATGATATGGTTTCTTTTGTTTTTGTTTATAAGGTGTTTCAATGTTCATATTATGTTTATCATTTACTGTTTGTAAAACAAAATGCCCCTTGGGGACATTAAAGACTTATTCTATTCTATTCTCAAGTCAAGTCTCACTTGATGAACTTTATTTGTGTCATTCATATCTTGAATGGACTTCCAATTATAGACATTTACAGTTATATATGGCACAATACTACAAATTCACTGAATTGCATATATACTGGTCAATTTAGACAGTGTTTAAACTCTTCTGCTCTGTTTTTCATTTAATACATTTTTTATGTTTAAGTTCTGGGTTTTACTGTGCAAACATTAAGAATACATGGTAACTGTTATGGACTGAAAATCATGTATATGCATCATTGTGATTTGTCTAGGTGCCAGCAGCCACAGAGAGTATGTGCTTATCGTTCTTTCCCCTGTGTTTTCTTGCAAAACATATATATTTGCATAGTGCTGCCAAATTCGAGGTGTTGTATTTGACTGGTTTAAAATGGGTCTTATTTTTCCAAATGATGATTAGAATTAATGCATTTGCATCACGCATTCATTTTTCAATTTTGTGGGGAACTCTTTCTCATGAAAGTGTTTTGTTCCTTTGATCATTGTGAGTAGTGACACTTCTAATGACTGCCAGCAGCGCACACCAAGATTATCAAGATCCCTGCACTGTATTGAAGAGATAAGGTCACATCTATAATTTAATGTTTCGGACGATGTTACTGTATGTTAACCTATTTACTGTGCAGCCTAGCATTAACTCTCTGGCCTCCCTCAGCCCTAAACCTGCAGCAAGACCGATTCGGAAACTGATCTCTCCTGCACCAGATCTGGCAAGCCATAGTGAGGGGCAGGTCCTGCGTGGCGCCGGTGATGTCCTTGTCTCCCAGTCTTCCATCTGCTCTCTTCCCAATATCCTGGAGTTTGAAGGGTAGGTACAGTCCAGAGATGAATGCCTTGTGATGTGCACTTGGGCACCTTTTCCCTCTGGATTATCACTGCAGGGCTGAGACGTCTGCGTCCGAGAGAGAGGACAGAGTTTCGGTATTCAGGCTGTTCCACCTACCTCCCTCCCTCCCCCTGCAGGTACCTGTTCTTCTACAGACAGACGCTGGAGCTGCTGGTGACGAGCGGGGTGCTCACCCCCGAGCAGACCGGCCTGGCCGTGGTGTCGGAGGCCATCTCGGGGTTGTGGGCAACCCTGCCGGGGGAGAGGAGGGCTGCTATTCAGGCCTGCAGCTTGGAGCGCGAGTTCTGCACCTGCCACGGCTGCCCACGTGACCCCCTGCCCTCAGGCCCGGGAGACCTGGTGAGGAGGACCAATCAGAAGCGTTGATTGTGTACAGGTTTGAGTCTGTGACTAGTTCATGGAAAATAATGCGATTTTATATTTACATAGGCTTATACACAGCCCGTCCATCTCAGCACCCCTCTGGACTTGTCTCAGGTCAACAGCCAGGGGCTGTCAGGGTCATCGGGGTCCACTAATGAGGAGGTAAAGGCTTTTCATCTGAACTGCTAATCCACTCTGTTGCCCATTGATATATTCTAAAGCACAAAGCAACCTATAGAGTCAGGTGTTATTTTACAGCTATACATTTTATCATTGAGCTGTGAACTGGAATTATGGGTTATCCACCAAGAGCAGCCGAGCAATGCGTTGGATAAAAACAAATCTGCAGACGTCACCTGTCCGACACAGGTCTGGAAGTCCTTCAGGTTCCTGTGACACTTTGGTGGACAGCCAGAAACCTAGGTCTGTGTAGGAGCTGAGGATATTCTGAGTTACAAGACTTTTCCCAAACCCAATGTTAAAGCTGATTATCTTTGTCTTGGAGCTCATTTTTATCTGCAGACTGCAGCAGGTTTAGCTCCAGGACAACACTTTTCCAGTACAGCACTTTCAGCAAAGCCATCTGTTCCCAGGGTAAATTTGATCAGTTAATCCATCTTACGAGACCAGAAAATACTATGTCTCTGCAAACATTTCTGAATGATTTGGCAGCAACAGGAAATGGGTTTAGTTCTTCGGCGAGGTGGTAATTGACCTGGAATCTGACTTCTGTGTAATATCATGTGAAAATGTTAACAACTCGGCTTGGTTGATCAATAATGTAAAATGATGGGATTAAAGAGGAGTCGTCACTCTGGGGAACACCATCAGTCGAACCCACTTGGAATGAGGTGGTGTATTGAATAGTGCAGACAGACAACTAGAGACAGGGATCGTTGCAGATCTTGACTTCAGAGCGTTATTTTGATTTTTTGACAGGCTGTTACTTAAATGCATGTCATTTTCATTATCTGTATGACAGTTCTTCCCCAGACTTAACTCCTATAGGAAGACTGAAATGGCTGGAGTGTTTGTAAGATCAAAATCCCACAATGCACTCTGACATCAACACCGCTTAATTGCTACACTGCTGCTAATAAAAACCCTGCCAGGTTAATTTTTAATCGCCTTTCAACGTAACAGATTTAAGAATTGTAAAAATGTCTCTTAAAAACTAAAAGTATTTTTTTAATGTTTAAAACTCAGTCAAAACTGACATTGAATTATACATGTTCCTTCACGGTACATTATCCAGCATTGGGCTCAGAAAGTGTATGGCACTCATTTAAATATATATTTTTTCAGGACCTGTTCCAAGATGCTTATGAAATGGTTCAGAGGGAAATGGACACAGCCTCCGAAAACAGGTTTGCTCACGTTAACTACACTTCTGTTTTAATACTGAACCAGGAAAAGGGAAATGGTGTCTTGGGGGGCAGCGGTGTGAAGGAAATGGCAAGCTAAACAGCAGCCTTTAGCTTTGTAAAAATGTCAAGACCAAATAGAAGTGCTCAGAAATTGTCCAAACAAATTCAGCATCAGGTTAAGAACATAAGAAAGTTTACAAACGAGAGGAGGCCATTCGACCCATCGTGTTCGTTTGGTGTCCATTAATAACTCAGTGATCCAAGGATGCGGTTCTCATCTTTAAACCGATGTTCCCTTGCCTCCTTTCTGCTCCTAAACTAAATAAAGTTAAGTTTTACCACCAAGCACAACTGCACAGTTGAATCGACGCAATGGTTGCCTCAGGTCAGAGCAGGAAAGCTCACATGGCCACCTCATTGCTGAACCCTGGTGACAAATGAGAACATGACAGCGATTCTTTCTTCTTAATGGTATCGCCGTCGCAATTATTCACATGTCTGTGCCCTGTACGATCAGGCCTTCGGGCCGGTGCAGAGCGCCATTCGTGTCAGGGCCGGGGAGCAGACAGACGAGAGGCTGCCCTTCTCCTGAGACGCACCGCATGTTCGTGGGGAACCTGGTGCTAAATAATTTGCAGACGACCTGGTTCTGGGTCAGGGTGTTGTACGTAGCAGAGCAGCCACCCTCGCTGCGATCTATTGAAAGTCAGCCTGCAATCCAAGCTTTTGTCTTCCTTTCCGAAAGCGGGGAGGGAGCGGCGATGTGTCAGATCACATATTTCACTGAATCCACAATTTGCCATTTTCTCACATTGTTTCCAACTCTTGAATAAGTGCCGCCTTGCAGGAGTTTAAATGTAGCACATTATGATCGTAATTACATTTCAGTTGTGTAATTGAGTGTTCTGTAGGAACGAGGACCGACCAGGCCTGGGAATCGCGGCACTAGCGCATCAGGAGCGCAGAATGAATGGCCAGTAATATCGGGGACTGGTCCGCTGCTCCTTGCATGGGAACGTTCCCCAGACATTCACTTGCTCCCTGGAATGCTGTTTAGCTTTCAAGATTGGCAGTTTACAGAGGGCTAGATTAATGCGACACTCAAAACCAATGGTATTTATACCCTGCCATGGCGGGCTGTGTCTTATCACATATCCCTAATAGGAAGTGTCTGACGTGTCCTTGGTTCAGTAATCCATCACTGCCAGGGCCCACAACCGGCCATGGAAAGCAGGAAACCAGTTGCAGTGTAAGGGCAGCCCAATGACTTACTGAAGTTAAATAAAACAATATTTGCTGTCGAGAGATACTGGTTTATGGCTTGTGTTGATAGCAGCTGTGGATAAGCAGAGGAGAGGGACAATTCCCAAACTGACAACACGACTCTCACCTGGGCTTAGTAGAGTTGACATTACCGTCACCTGTCCTTGGACAATCTCACAATCCTGTCAAAATAAATACAGTGTGTCTGTTTTGTGTCAGTGGAATAATAGAGGTTAAAAATGGGTTTCGTCAGCAGATCTGGTAAATTTAATCTTATAATTTATTCCATTTTAATTGGCCTTGCTGATAAATAGCAAGGTGTGTAAGTGAAAGCAACACCGGGGCGAGTTTGTCCCAGACTGTCTCAATTAACATGCATTAGGGCGACTGAGACATTCATTTAAAGTCCACCCTCGTGCTCTACCGCTAATCATCCTCCTAGGTATGGCAACACAGCATTGATTCCATCAGTCCTTTTTCCCCTCACCGTCACTCTGAGAGACGTTATAAACCGCACGCCACATAACATCAGGCCATCGGAGAGCGTACACAAAGGCCCGGAGGAATCCCAATAAAGGAGAAGCAGGGATTTACAAACACGGAAAGACAACTGAACGCTGGATGAAAGGCGGCATATGTAAAGCCTTCGCAAACAGCAGGCTGGAGTCAAGGTGCGCGGTGGCCGCCTGTTGTAGGGCGAGGAGGCTCTCGCCAGCGGCGTCTCGGGGGCAGAGGGGCTAATCACGAGCAGATGACTCTGAGAAAGTTCGAAAACAAGCTGACAGTGTGGTTGTTTGCCTTCAGCCCCACGTTGGAGTGCCCTGACAACAGCAGCGTCGAGGAGCTGAAGGAAATCTACAGTGAGATCATGGGCTTCGTGAAGACCCAGCTGTCTGTGGAGCCTGAACTGACAGAGGTGGGGTGGAAATAATTGTTTTTTGAAATTAATAGGTATCTTTTTGATGGAAATAAATTCAGGGTCGAGGTAATCTGATGCAGTTCGGATATTGCAAAGTGACACCAAATGTCATGCAAGATTTCCATCAGTTCTTCACCAGTCAAGCCCAGGAACCTGCAGTTCAGTTCTGGTTCTTGTGCTATAGCCGTGATTATTATTATGATTATGATTACAGAAAATACAATTTATATACACAGTTTGATCTGCTTTCAATTACCTCTTCCCTTTATCTTCCAGGAGCTGTGTCTGGCTGCAGATTATGAGGCGGTTTTCCTGCGGTGCACCGAGACGTTTGAGGATGACGACCTGTGAATATTCAACTGCACAGAGTACTGCGTCATAAGCCATTTAATGTTTTTGTATTGTTATTATTACACATTTGTTCAGATTTGTTAGATCAGTATACAACTGTGTAGAGTTACTTGAAAGAAAAACTGGTCAAGTGAGCTAAAATACTAGAAGACTAGATGTGATGCACCACATTATTTGAAGAGTGTCTAAATATAGATCTTGTCAAATCATTTTACTGGTGTGCGTCTTTCTAGAAGGTGTTGTTTGCATTCATTCCCCTGGTTTCCCTTGTTGGATATTTTCCTATTCACATGTGACAAATGTTTGAATGTGACATACTGACTTGCAGAGGGAGTTATTAATGGCTTTAATTTGACCTTATCTATCCCATAGGTTCAGTAATATCTGTTAAAGATTTAGGCCCAGAATAATTAAAAAGAGTCTAACCTGCCCATTGCAAATTCTAAATGTCATTTCACCTTATAAATAGCAGCTTCCTGTTCAGAGAAAAGCCACCATCAATAGCTGAGTTTTAGGAATTTGCGATGGGTAGGTGGGCTGAAGTTTTGATAAAATCTAGTTTGACTGCAGATGGTGTTTATCAAAGTTTTCATGCCTCAAGAACAGATGTGATGTATGTATGTGTTATGCAGCATAAATGATTAAGTCCAATACTGTGAATAACTGCCAGAGGCGTAAAAGGTTCCTAACTGATAAATTAATGGATTTTTATTACTAATGTGGTTGCAGTCTGTGGGAAACCCGCGGTCGTCCCCAGTGACGCGTGTGCAGAGTACATTTGAGAAAGCAATGAACACAAGACTTCTGTTTTAAGTTTTTCTTTTTTATTTAGGTAGCAGCATGTCTATTAACACTGTCCTAAACACTGACACATTCAGGTCCTCCTCTCTACGACTCAGAGCCCACAGTCACACAGTAACACACGCACGCTCACCCGCGCCTCCACAAACTCACACTACTTCTAACTCGGAGCTACGATGTGCAAGTTTGGCAGCGTCAATCAGCGCCGGACGGTCAGCAGGCTGCGGTCAATTCCGGTTACTGATCGACAGTCCAAGAACTGATCATCAAGACTGGGAGGAGGAGGAACGACCAAATGAAAACTTCCTTTTGACCCTTTTCTGCTGAGATCCCCCCCGTCCCCTGACCGGGTAGTGCATTTTAGACTTGTTTTTGTTTGTTTTAAACAGTAAAATTGTAAACACATAAGTAATATTGACAAATAAGAAGAAGAGAACAAAAATTGACTAATTTCCTTCAGGAAAAACATGACTCAAAGGAAATCCCAACAAAGCATGTTCCTGTTCCGAGTACAGAAGCTCGTGAAGCGACAGCGACACTGCAGGACAGTGTGATACTACAGGGGGACGGGAAAGCTACTGACGGGTTCTAAGCACTCACTTAGAAACAAACATGTCCTGAAATCCCTCTCTTTCCACATTGTTTGGAGATCATTGTTCCCGAACAAGCAGGATACTTTGCTGCTCTTCGTATATAATCCAACTTGGGTGAGAGAGGACAAAAGATGGCCCTTGACAGGTATGTTTCTGGTACAGTGGGGGGCTGAGCAGAGACCCCCACAAGGAACAGTATCAGTGCAAAGTAAGGACTGTAACTCTGGTGTTTACAATCCAAGTGGACATACATAGGCGTCCCTTCAGCTGAAATTTTTAACGTAGGGCTGTGACAGCAGGAAACCTGGGATTATTTGGATGTGGTCTCATCTGTACAGAAAGAATGTGATGCTGACAGGATTTTGACAGCTTTTACATTCTCTTGGTATCAATGCAAGGTTCTGCACTCACTGCCTTTAACAGTTTGTATTGTAAATTGTCTGAATGTCGTATTGGTGTGTCCCCATGAGAACGAGAGCGAAGTCTACACTATCAAATTGCAAACGCTTCCTGTGCCAGATTTAAGTGACGTCGTTTAAGCAGAAGACATATCTTCTATAAAATGCTCTTGATTGTACAGTGAATCACCCTTCCAGATGTTGTGTTATTAGATTTTTGAGCTTTAAATAGGTTTTTAAGTGACAATACAGTAATTATAGTATACAGTAAACTGAGGCACACAGTTGTATTGCTCATTATATAAAACAAACAAACAATCAAAAAACGTTTCCCAATATCAATAAAAATATTGAGCCTGTGCAGTTTTCTTGGAATAATCAACTGGCAACATCTTCAGTGACCCGTCTAATATTGTGTGTCTGTACAGTGCGTTTGCATGCAAGGAATGATCCAGAATGATCCATATTCACAATGTGTATGTGTTCCACTTTTGTAAACCCTGTGCTCAGGAGTTAGATGTGCAAAAACAGTCCATGGTAAAAGAGCAAAATTGAATTTCTTTGACCTTTTTGTTTGTGATTTTGATAAATGTTATGAATAGACAGTTCATGTTATACTTTTGTCTACCCTGAACTATATCTGATGCTTTATTCTACTTTGCAGTCACAGGTCTGGAAGCTACACAAATCAAGACGTCTTCTTTCCAAATGTATCCTGCAGCAAATGCAATTAGCTTTCTGTGAAGGAGAGATTGAGAACAGCTTTCTTTTTTGCTCGAAATGTTCTTAGGCAAAATAGTCTGAAAAATGCACAGCACACACTTACTAAAAAGTTGTCATTTATAAGTGCAATATACACAACAGAATATTTCTTATATAGACCTTGCATGTAAACGTACTGTTGAAGAAACTCTGGAATTTGGATCACTGATTTTGTTATGGCCCCAAGGCTTCATATTCTGTTCTAAACAGTTGCATTTTTGATTACTTTGCATTGGCACATGTAACTGTGACAGGTAGCTAGGGCTAAAATCTATTTTCATACAGCTGGACATGGCATTCTTCCCAAACTACAAAAATCACCAAACGGGCAGCAGTGAGAATTCAGCAGGGGAATGGCTATCGGAAACGATCGGCTGCTTTCTTTACTTGTTTTGTTTGTTTTCTATGTCTGGAGGGGTGGCAGGGTGGAGGGAGTTGATATATTTTTGTTGTTTAAAACTTATTTCATTTTTTTCCTAAGAGAACAAACATTGCAAGGCCCAATCCTGGCATCAAATATCCCTCCAGCCAAATTGTTTAAAGAAAATTATCCACAGCCCAGGCCTTGGCACCAGGCAGGTGGTCACCCCCTAACTTTTGTCAGTGAAAATTGTGAGATGCACACAGAAGATTATAATTTTTGATTTCTTCTTTCTGTCTTCACCACCAAATCAGTGGAGGGCTGAAGGAGAAGTAAGGGTTCCTTGGCCTCTCTCCCTGTAAGTCTCCGGTGCCAAGCGTCCCCTGAGCCCAAGGCCTTGAAAAGAACACACAACGAGCGAACGTCTGAGGCCGTCTCACCCTCTGCTCACTCTCAGGGCAGGGTGGTGTCCTCTTGGAGTGTGGCGACTAGCTGTTGTTGTCCGCGGTCATGTACTTTAGCGCGGCAAAGCCGTAACGGCGAGACATGTTCTGCTGGAACTCCTCTTTGAGGGTCTTGAGGCAGACGCGGTACTGCTTGTTGGAGCGGAACTTGGTGATGTCGAAGCTGGGCGCGTGGGGCATGTGGATCATATAGGCGTTGGGCAGCACCACGAATTCGTACTCCTGCAGGAGACAACATGGGTTAGAAACATGCGTGTGCAAGTAATCTGAAGTGACAGCTTGCAAGGTGGTACTGAGAAAATTACCTAAGGGGAAAAAATTACTGAACAACTCATAACGATAAACAAATTAAACGTAGCTAATGAAGTTAATAATTTCTAGGGTTTTTTGGGTCCGATACCGATAATTGGGAAGCTAAATTTCCCGATTACCGATAAATCTGCTGATATTTCCTTTTCTTTTGTTAGCATGCAATACAGACATTTTCTAGCATGGATCCCTCAAATCTATGCCTGTCAGAGAGAAACTGAGTCAAATATGCAGTGAAGGCAGGATTTTTACATTTTACATAATAAAATTAAAATTCATTTTCATAATAAATAACAACCACAAATCAAACATTATAAAAATAAATTAAATATTAAGGGGGAATAAAGGTAAAATATAAAAAATATGCATGTTGTATACTTTAGAACAGAGACCAATATATTTGAGCAATTTCACATACAAATAGAAAAATGTGTATGTTCTATACATTAGTGCAAATAATAAGATAGAGCTGGTCTGGCTTATATTACCATTTTACACGCGTCAGGTTCTCTCAGGTCCTGCTCAGTGCTCAATACTGCCGATCACACGGGCAGATTATAGCGCAGACAGCACATCACAGCTGCATTTATTTTTTTAAATTATATTTAAAAATGCCCTTGAAACTTATTTACTGTGTATGTTAAATGTATTGCATTACGAATCAGCAAAACACGACTTCAGTTTTATCGAACATTGTCTGAGAGATGTATTTTTCACTCATTTTCTTTAGATTGTTCTCCGTGATCTGAGCTGGTTTGTCATTTGGAGACAGTTTTTGTTTGCTGATATCCATTCAACATCTTCAGTGAACATTTATGGTTTATTTTAATTGCGAATTTTGAAAAGCGAATGAATTAACTTTTCAGTAGAAATGCGCCTCTATGCCATAGTATACGGTGATCTTCAGTTACAAAAATAAACAATAATCAAAACCATGGATACTCAAATGCAGCGCAGCTTTCAAAAATACTTTCTATTGGTTATAAGCCCTGTTTTTCTCAGTGGGGGTGTGTTTGTTTCACCATGGCGCTCAGTAGTGTGTGCGGCATGAAAATCACTGTGGAGTCGGAAGCTTCCAGCGAAAACTAAAGCACCATAACTATGTTACAAAACAATGGTAAATAATTATAATAGTGACTGTAAAATGAAATATTTATTTATTGTCTTAAGTGTTATGAAGGATTTTATGGTAATTAAAAAAATATATTATATTATATATAAGAAAATATATAGGTGCATTATCGGTGGAACATGTGCCAATACAGATATTTGTGTAAAAGACCAATATCGGACGATAATATCGGTGATCCAATATATCTGTCGGGCCCTAATCATTTCTCACCTTGAAAAACAAATAACTACTTTTCAAATCATAGCATATACTAAACTTATGGTAGAAATGACAAAAGTATGTATAACACTGTACCTGTGCATCGAGCTCCATGATGTGGGCCACTTTGTTCCAGCCAAAGCCGACGAACCTGCGGTCGTACTCGGGGCAGTCCCGCCTTACCACTACGTACGGCTCGAAATCTGCCTCCCACTGCACCCGGTACGGAGTGGTGGCTGTCCGCCACTTGGCAAAGTTGGTGGGGGCGTGTCCTTTAGTCCACACGTGGTACCTGAAGCATTGAAGACCAGTACACAGGAGTCACGCACTGCTCAAATATATTAAATGAAACCTACAGATTTTTGGTATAAAATTGAGGGGGCCCGCTGTGACACGACAAGATTACTCATGTAATTGAGCACAGACGTGTTTTAATTATTCATTTTTAACTATTATGCTCCAGTGACTTTTGATTATAACTGACTAGGAGATCTTTCAGTTGTCACAATACCAGAGTGCAGCACTATAATTACAATACAAAACAGTCAGTTCGCCATGCTCAGCCAGCAAGCAGTCGGATGATGCCGTTTCCTTGCTTGGGATTAGACCCGAGCCCCCGCACTGACCTGAAGGTGAAGAGGGTGCCCATGTCCAGCTGGGACAGCAACTCGGCCTTGGACTTGGGGAACGAGAGGCGGTACCGCAGCGTCTCAAACGCTGGGACGATGAGGGCTTTCTTGGTGTTGGCCATGTCCAGCTGCACTATCGATTTCCTGGCAGGAAAACACAAGAACAGGTCACAATGAGGAATACGAGCAGATAGAAGAGACACCAGAAAGAAGGAGCTGATTAAAACTGAACATCTTTCACACCAGTGCATCCATTTATAGGACAAGCTTGATTTTAGAGCGGCTGACTATTTATTTTATTGTTTTTTTTTTAATGAATTCTGTTTCTTTGAAGGAAGTCATTTGAATCCTGTCGGTAAATGGTTTTCTGAAAAATCACCAGCCACTTCCAAATATATGTTGCATTTGGAAATTAAAGTTAGCAGCTATTAACACAAGGCCATAATGTAGGTTGATAAAGATAATTAAATATATGTCAAGTTACTCCTTGACAGCAGGAATATAAAGTGCTTCACAAGCAACAGATGGATGAAAACAACTGCACTGAAAACCTTTTAGGGGTATCGATATCGTGCTAAAACACGACACGATTAAAACAAAAGATAAAAAGATAACTAGAACACTTAAATGGGTTTGAATTCAATCATAATGGATAAGAGCAATTTAATAAGAATGTCTCAATGCAGTCTAGAATTTCAATAAACATGAAGCAATTACAATACGAGTTAACATTAAAAAAAGAGAAATGGGAGATTGACAGTTGGAGAGACAGTTCCACAAAGTGGCCCAGGCTGAGAGGCTTACCTGAGGTACTCGTACAGGCCGTACATGGGCAGAAAGTCAATGTCAGACAGGAACATGTACGGCGTGTTGACCTGCTTCATGGCCACGTTGCGCAGCAGGTTGACGGGGTAGAACTGGCCCTCCTTGTAGACGATGTGGTAGCCCACGTTGGTGCGGCTCGACAGCACCTCGGAGCCCTGGGCGTAGCGCAGGAACTGCTGGGCCTCGGCGTCCGACAGGTACAGGGCCAGGCTGATGGGGCCCTCCCAGTGCTTACAGATGGCCTCCAGCATCTGCAGCCTTGCCCAGAGACACAAACGGACTCTTAACAAGAGGACACTGCGCACAAAATGCTCACAATGCCTTCGCTATCGGCCCAGGAAAAAGTAGACCTGATTGGGTGTCTTAATTCAGTTAATCAACTGTTTCAACAAGCTATTTATTTATTATTTATTTAAGGATATTTATTTATGTGCTCTGCAGGGTAAGCATTTACTTGACTACCTGGGATTACACTGTTAAACCCACAGCTCTAGTGCTGGACAGGTTTTTAATTATATCGTCACTCTAAATTACCAAAGTAGGTAAATTATGTAGTAAAAAAGTCAAAATGACCATTGTATACAAGTCTTAGCCATTGAGGGTTTAAAGATTTGTATAAAACCCTCAGACCCTCATGACCAGGCAAAACATATTTCATCCAAGCACTTAAGTGGCTACACTTAATCTTAACCCCCACTAATGGGGCAAAGTCTATAAGAGCAGTGTGTTTTCAAGCTCTCCCCATCAGAGAAGGAAGGAACCAGTCTTACAGCACATCTGCGAGGCTGTGTGTGTGTGTGTGTCTACTTATCTAAGTCAGCACAGTGGCACAGAGGTCAGCGTGATTGAATAGCAGTTGGTCTATAAAAGTGTAATAACACGGCCGATTCTGTTAGTGTAATGAATTCATAAATAGGTTTTTAACAAGGTTCTGTTTCCTGACCCCAAACATATGCATCTCTCTGCCCCATTTACCAATGAAGCGTCAATATCCCAGGCTGTGGCCATTAGCACCAGATAATTGAGCACAAAAACAACTGTGATGAAGAGGACACTAAATAAAGGAAAAGGTCAGTCACCGTATTTGGTGATGATCACTTCTGAGGAAGATATAAGGGCTATAATTTAGGCCCCACAAAAGACACGGCTGAATTAGAATAACCCGAATAACCTGGTGGAAAGATGGCATTCAAGCATCTCCAATGTCACAGATTTACAGAACAATGATGTTATCAACCTACTAGGTAATTATAAAGTATCCCCTAATAACGAGGGTTAATTATGGCCATGGTAAAACAGGTCCACATATATGTAAATATTAAGCACAACAGACAGATTGAGTACGAAACATCAAAATATAAGCTGTGTGATATAACCTCTCATGACATAAATACACAAATAAGGCACTGACATAAGATGAAAATAAAAGGCAAGGATTATTCTTGAGGTGACAGAGGACAGCATTCATTATGAAATTAATAGCTACTGTGATCAAGTGTACTTGGAAAACTTGTTAAATAATAGCAAAAAAGGTCACATTCAACCCATAATAACAGATCAAGTAAATGAACCATGCTGCTCTGTGAGAAACTACAGCTGCCACCTCAAATGGAGGATTTTTCTTCCTCTGTTACCTACACTGTACTGACGACAGCAACACCTGCTAATATGAAAATTGCATCCCTTGGTTCCTACTGCACTATTGAGTGGAGATTAACATTTCAAATGCTTTAGATCTTTGATGCCTTCCCTGATTCTGATTCTTAAATATCAAAGGGCATCCAACTTTCCAATGGATTTTTAAGTTCTGCTTCAGTTACCTATTCCCACAAAAAAGAAAAAAAATCGAAAATTTGATTTTCAACACTCTCTGATTTATTGAAAAAGACAGTACTGTGGTCTTCATTAAAGCTGATAACATCTGATCTGATTTTTTTTTATTTTTGTAAAGCTAATCAAATACATATTCTAATAAGTCCCAGAGGGCCCATTTTTATTAGTAGGAGAAGCAGCAATGAAGCATGGAAAGTCTCACAAGCTTCAACCTGAGTTGCCTGCAAGATTTCAGCGCTTGAAAACTTCCCAAACTGAGGTACAGTGAGGGGAAATACTTCAAAAGAGTCTTTTAAGTGAATTCATAGCTACCTTATTTCTTAATCTGGTTTTGGAGTCTAAATTGACTGAATATAATAAGTGTAACACTTAGCCTGCATATAGCAAGCTCAGAGCAAGCCACTGATCATCCTGCTTGGAGCTGATCCATCGGAAAAAATGTAATCAGAATTTAATGAAGGAACAAAACATGAATTTAATTATTTAGTTCGGACAGAACTTCATATAACAATCGCACACCTTGAAAATCACAATAATGTCTTATGTTTGCTCCTTACTGAGACAATTTTAATATTAGCATTACATTTTTGTCATGTGGTGCCTGCTAGCGATGATTAAAAACATAATTATAATAATTAAATATGATCAACATAACTGGGGCATTACATTATTTCAGTATGGATGTGTAGGTGATATGGTGTCCATACACTCAAAATCATCCAGCTTATTGAAATACTAGTTTTCATTTTTTTTAAATAATGCATTTTCGGACAGTCTAAATGCATTAGCACAACAGCAACAACTCTGGTTGGCTACACGGGACAATAACGACAAATGAACAGCTCGGCGACGCGGCACATACCGGTCCATGGAGAGCTGAGCCACCAGAGTGACGTCGGTGTTGTCGGCTGCCGGATCGTACTCGAAGTGCAGGAAGTAGAGGTGTGTGCGGTGCACCGTGAAGCGCTCCCGACGGAACTCGTAGCAGGGGTCGTCCTCATCCAGCTCGGACAGCTTCTTCTGGAGCTGCGCACAATCAGGGGACAGGTCAGTCTTCCTCCCCCGTTTCCACCGCTCAACATCAGCACCAAACGTCTCCGTACAGGGGGTAAGCGTAGTAACAGCGGTCAAACTGCTGTTCCTGTACTGCAACTTGAATGGACAGGTGCATGTGACCAAAATGACTAAAATGACCAAAATGCCCGGGCTGTTGCCTGATACAGAGGATGGCTTTCACACACAGACAAAAGCGTGCTACACGTTTGAACATTTCTTGTTAATATTTCTATGTAGGAAAGACCAAAGCAAAGAGGCACCTAGGCAGCACCCACAGTAGTGGCTGAATGTGAGTAGATTTCACATTTCGCCAAGCTGTGAAACTGGCAGCAGTGCAGGGTGAGTGACAATGATATTGATTACAGACGGGCGTTTTGCCAGCGAGGACAAGTTTTCCTCTCCTCGAGTAGCTCTGCTGGCTCAGCGCAGTTCTGACCTATATAAAGTATGCAGCTCTTTGTCTCTCCACGGGGGGACTGCCCAATTGTACACCGGCACTTAACGTCATTAGACTATATTGTAATTGTAGCACAAATTGACTGGAGGAATGTGACTATTAATCTTTATCTCCAAAAATCTGCCTGAGTGTCTGCATCCCCTAATTCAAAAGAGTTCTTTACCTCATCGTAAAGTCCCCCGCCGTTCGTCTTAATTGGCAATGTGTCAGTGCATGGTAACAGCTGCAATTCTGTGATGTGATAGTGACCTGTGATAGTGCGCCTTTCATTTCCTGCCGATTGAGGAGGCCGAAATGTGCCGAGGATTTGTTTGTTTCATTGTGATACAGCACCCCCCCACTGATCAGGCATCTGTCCACCTCACACTGAAGACTGAGTCTCAGAAACTCATTATCAGTTGGGTAACCCTGTGTTTTGGTCATCGCGCTTAATAAGATTTCTTAATGTAAAATGAACATTGATGTTTATATTTTAATGAACAGGTCATCAATAAGAAGAAGGCTTGGCAACAGTTAAAGGGGCAAGGGTACTTATTTATATTTATAGTTTCTATTTTTATTATTCTTAAATTGTTGGTGAATTAGATACAGGTCTTACAAAACTGCTGGTGGCTCATTTTAGAAAGACTGACAACATGACAGCCTCAACTGAGGGGAGCTGTGGAGCACTGAGGTCTGACTTGATGTGTACAGATCATGCCCGCCTTTCACTGCGCCAAGCCGCCCCTGGTCCAGTCTCTTACATTCTCGCTGTTGAGGTCGGCCTCGCTGGGGCAGCCGAAGAGCTCCCTGCGTAACAGATTACCATCGTACTCCAGGAAGGTCAGGTACAGGTTGCGGAAAAACTCCACATGCTTGTTCTTCACCCGCAGCTTTTTGGGGGAGTTCCAGTGGATCACCTGCCCAGCAGACAAAACATCATCATTAGTAACACATTGGAGGCATGTCAAAGCACCTGTAGACACCAGCATGAGAGAACTACGCAGGGTTGCACTGGCAATCACTCTGTAAAAAATAACTGATCTGGACAGTAGTCTGTTCCACTTCCACCCAACTCCACACTATACCAACAGAAGCCATTTGATAACAATTTTAGTGTGATGGGTTTCAGGTGCTTCGAAGGTTAAAAAAGTTTATTGAAATAGCGATTCTGCAGCCGAATGGGAGAGAAGTTTTCTTCCCTGGGAGAAACTACTGACCTTGAGGTCGGAGACATCCTTGTAGCACTTCTCCGAGCGGGTGTGGTCAGAGAGCTGCACGTTCCAGAAACAGGGCAGCTGGTAGACCAGGAAAGGGTTCTGCTTGATCACGGCGTTGAAGATATCCTGCAAAACACAGCCTGGTTAGAGAGCCTCCACGGAGGGAACGGGGGATGATTATTAGATGTTTTTCTTCTCAAATGATGAGACCCTTAGTCCACTTAAGGGAATGGCTTGAAACAGGGAACAGCCACGGCATAGCTAATGAGACCTGAAGATGGAGATGCCGTGTTAAGCCAAGGACGAGACGGGCATACAGAGCAACATTTGGAAGGTAAGGTATTCCAACAAAATGATGTGCGTAATTGTTACACATACTATCTTGAGCGCTATAGGGATTTGACAATTTAATGAACAGGAAAATATAACTTGGTCTGGTAACAAAGGCATATGAAGTTCATTAAAATGGAATGAACACAACCCATGGCACAGGATATATGTCCACAACGTGCATACATCTTGGATACTTCAGTACATTATGAGCAACAATGAAACTTTAGTGTATACTGCTGTCATATTGCTACTAGCAGATGCTACAGCAGTTAATTCACTGAATAAAATAAACATTTACAACCAGAATGTTATTGCGAATCTCAATGACTGGGTAGAGTCACTGATGAGGAATTCGGTTAAAATAAAGCATTGTGGGTATTTGTTGAAGGACTTGCATGGCCCGGAGTGGTTTGGGAGGTGAATCCATCCAAGATGGATACAAATGTCTAAGCACTGTTACAGAGAGAAAGCTACAAAGAGCCTATTTCCATCTCCCCCTTTCTGCCTCAGACCTGATCGGCCAGGGAAGTCGACAGCATGCTCATCAGCTCCCTCTCTGCCGTCAGTCTCCACATCTGCTCCCATTTGAGCTTCCGGAGCCTGTCCAGAAGCAACAGAATCACACCTGCAGGACACAGACATGCAGGCGGTGAGGAGAACAGCACACTCGCACCTCTGGCACAATGTTCGCTTACTAAGACTCGGGATTTGTCCGCCAGCTGCAGCCATGGGCAGAACGGGGCTGATGCACAGCATGCGTGTGGTGTTATTTCATGCTAAATGCCGGGGGGGGGGGAGGGGGCAGACAGCAGAATGCCTTCAATTTGTTATATTCTTTTTAATTCTGAATTCTACAGAGTTTTTACAGTCTAGAATTACAGATCAAAACAGTACAAATTACAAGTTCAAAATTACATAAAATATACAGTTAGTACAAGCCCTACATCCTAGATGTGTGAGCTAATAATTGCAGACAAGATGTGAAGTCATAGTTAACAGCTCAGGGGAAAGGGACATAGGAGTAATCAATATAAACAACCATCATGCCCTGGGGCCAAAAGGGGAGGACAGACACAAGTGATGTTTTAGCAGCAGTGCCTACAGGATGTAATAGGGATAACCAACTACATTTATGGAGAGCATCTTTGGATTGGACCTAAAGGCTGGCAAAGAGGAACACACAGACCTAGAACTATACCTACTTGTCTCTAAAAGTTAAAAGCTCCTGTTTCATGCTTTTATAGGTGAGTATTTATTATGTGGAATGTAAAAATACATCATCTTTGATAGCCTGCCTCTCATATTTCACATGGCACAGTGACTGCTGCTGAATTCAGAAACAAATGAGGGAAAGTACACTTTGCCATATCAACTTAGAGTTACAATTTATGAGGCAAGACTTTCTTTGTTTTCCATCCATTTATTCAGGTCTCTATTGTGACAGCTCCATTAAGGATTTGTATAACAGACGCCACTGTGCGCTAATGTTGTTTGAAAAAGGGAATCCACTTACAAAGTATTAGTAACTCTGAATGTCAGACTTAAATGTGTGTGAAAATTATTGTGTGACAGAAATAAAGCAATTCTCACTCCTTTGGCGAGCCGCAATTGCCAGCAGATTTCAGCAGCGTGAATTTAATTACTACAATTTTAATGCGAGGCTCACATCTGTTCCTGTACATTACAGTCCACCTGACCACAACCCGAACACCAGATGCATAAAGAAGAAACGCATTTAAAAAGCACATATTGAATGTCAGTGAGCGTCTATATTTTTATGTTTGGTCCCTTTACTGTCCGTTGGGGCTGCTGGCTACAATGGTCTATTCTGCGGAGAGGAATGGACCTGGGTCTGCACTCACCAGTGTTAAAACCTCTGCCCAGGGCTGGCCAGGGACGATGGTTCTTCCACAGGTTGCCCAGGTACCAGTCGCTTTGGTTCTCCACCAAACCCAACACCTGCTGACCTAGGAGGACACACAAAAAGGGAAGTATTGGTTAGAGAGACTTTCTGTGTGACTGCATAAGAGTGAAGTCTGAAGCCTAAGTCTGAAATTTGACCTGCATGCCTTTTTGGTTGTGGTGTAGTCTACACACAGTGCTTAAAGGTCATGTGTTCTTGTCTACCTGATTAAAACACCGTGATTTTAGGACTACAGTATTGTACCCGAATGAAAAGGGGAAAAAATTTAAATGAAAAGATAGCTGTTTAAAACTAAATGCTACAAATAGAAAATTGTACTGCATTGTTCTTGTTCATGTTTAGTTTTCAGTGATGTGATGATTTGTGCATTGAAAGCGTAAATGCTCATGGAAATATCTCTGCCGGAGATTGAAACCACTTGAAAAGTGAAATATTTATTTCTCTTTTCCTTTAGAATGGTCTGAAAGTGAATTATGTAGTCAGATTTGTCGGTTAAGACCAGTTTCCTGTGGGAGATCCTCAGAGCTACCCCCCAGGATGACCTCCAATAAGAAGCAAGATTCTGCCCTGAATGTTAAATTCAATGGTTTTGGCTGAATAATTCCTTAGCAATGAAACAAATGTTTTTACAAATTTCCCGTTTGTATCTCCTGTCCTACAATATTGTATTAAATATGTTACATATTTTAAAAACATTTATGAGAACTAGATTAGTGTTGTCCTCTGTACACCCTCCGTGACTGTATAGCATCCACGAGAAAGTGTTGCGAGATTCGGAAAGGGCAAGAAGAAAGAAGATCGCAACAATTAAATGGTGGAGATAGAAAGTTGAGAAGCACAAGAGACACAGCAAAGATGGAGAGATGAGAAGGGGAGAGGACAGAGAAATTGGAAACAGGGAGATAAAGAGGGAGGGGGCAGACAGTGGGTTTAATGAAGGCTGCAAGGAAGATTAATGAGTACCTTCTGGACCAGGCAGTGCTGGGCAGACAGCCTTTAAATAATTTAAAAACAACTTCTCGCTCCTGCTCTTAAGGTGACAGGAAAGTGTGACAATTAAGGAGCCAAAAGTGAACTGACTTTTAATTGAGAGGGGAGTTTAAAGGTTGTTCCTGGCGATTAGCTTTAACTGATGAACGTTCCTCTGCTTTTTTGAGGTCAGAATGATTTGGTCAAATATGAATCAGAGGCATTCAACTGCTGTTTATTCCTGCGGTAGTTCTTTCAATTATTCATGACTTCAAATGAAGCCTAACCACATTTTGTGAAAAACAACCCCTTGAGTAGTGGCTTTCATATCACACATCCCAGTTAGAAATAAACAACAACAACCAATATATACAAGTACTATTAATCTGCATTTAAAAACATTTCAGAAGGCTTGCAGTTCTGTATTGAAAATAACAGAAGAAATTATGAGAGCAAACAATGGAGTACATGAATAAATACAATGGGGGGGAACAGGTTGATGCAAAATTAAAATAAGCTTCAATTTCTGAGATTGTTTAATTATTCATTGTACATGTATATTTGTTACTTTCTAACGAAGCAAACGTTGTATTTTATCACGTAAGCCAGAGTATATTTTTTATTTACCACTCTTGTTCATTCTATGCCTAGTTAAGGTCCAACCAGGTAAAGGTTAAAGATTAAGGACTATGTACTATGAGCAACATGCATCAAAACCTACAACTGGTTGTTTTAAGACTGTCAGCAGTAAAAACACTTATGTAACTGCTTTTTAAAATTCTATACTATACGATACTATACCTATCAAATCACAATTATTATATTATTTTAATTATCTAACTGATCTTCAGTTGAAAGATGAAAGAGCTTCTACTAAATGGAACACACACACACACAGGTGTATCTGAGTCCTTGGCACTAGGTAACTTGCAAAATATTGTATTGGTTATTGTATTAATTTATTTTCATTCGGTTTCTTACAGAATCATAATGGATTGTCTTCTTACACATGCTGCTAAAAAGTGAGTCAGGTTCTGGCTGGCTGCTATGGTTAAATAATTATTCCCAAACTCAGGATCTTTTCAGACTGAATTTGAACCTTACTTTTCATATAAAAATATCCCACCTGAAAGTTCAAACTGAAAGCTTGAATTAAGAACAACTGCACAGTGAAAAGCCATCAAAAGACAACGTCTCTTTGAATAGTCAGCTGGCAATCTTATTATTTGTAAGCCTTCGGAAAAGACTTTGCAAAGACTGGTGTGACCCCATTTACTGTGAAAATGTTAACAATGAGAACATTATTAATTCCCCACTTACAATGACAGGCACTAGCGAAGGGGAAAACCACACTCTCCTTAATCACATTAGCAGAGAGCAAAGGTTAACCAGTATGTTATTCATGGCACCCCGTAACTTCCATGTAGGCACTTGGACTTCCCCCACGTGTTACTTTTGTTTTCTAATTATAGATTTATCTTTCCAAATCCCACACATGGTAAAAAGAAAGCAATTAATCAATACAGCTCTGAAAGTGACTCATTACTAAAATGGAAACCTCAGCACAAACAAACCATATTTACATATATTACACTGCTTAAATATATATTCTTGTAGAAAACCACAGCTTATTATGATTTTTTTCTTTATGTCTTCCCTGTATTGTCTAGCACTCTGCTATATCAGTCATGCAAGGTTTAACAGAGCCTTATAAGCAGAAACATCATTAAGCAGTCTAATACTGATGCCAACTCAGCAACTCAGCGTATTCATTACCAACACTCTAACTGTACAGTATTGGGAAACTTGCTCTACTGCAGGAGTCCTACATTTATACATTGCTAGTGTCTTCATTTTAGCCTCTACCAAGCCTGCTCCGAAATAAATTAAAAGTATCCAGAGCTGTAGCAATCAGAGCTGCTTTAAGATAAATAAATAGATAAATAAATAACCCCATCATTTAATTAAAATTGGTCCTCTGTGCATCTAGACAGAATAACTCCTCATTTCAGTAAGTAGACATCCTTAATTTACTCTCAGTCTATCGCAAGGCATTCAGGATACCCACCACAGGACTCCGTCCCCCACCCCCAGCCGAGCCTCCCTGCCTTAGCTGGTGATTAAGAAGGGACTCGAGGTCTAGCAGCGGGGACAGCCACCGTGGGAAGATTAATGAGCTCCAGCAGCCTTGCTGCGCCGCACTCCGCCTTGAATAATTAACTGATAATCTAAGATCTAAATTTCAAGGTGATTCTCCATTGCGAAGTTCTTAATATGGGTGCACAGGTAATTTAATTAAAAAGCTTTTTTTGTTCCCCTATTCTCCTCTCTCTCACTCCCCTTCTCCCTCACACTCGCAGCAATAGCCTGGGAAAAAAGAAACCAGGCAAAGCTAAAACGGAGACAGTGTACCTCATAAACTAACATGATTTATACATGAGGGGCTGTAGTCGTGGTCATATCCCTGCTAGGCCTCTCACCGCCATACACAGCCGCGACAAGTTTGGGGCAAGTACCCGAGGACGTGATTCACTATTTCCTGCATCATCCACATCTTTCAGAATGTTAAAATATCGTCATTTTAGGAGTTCTGTTTTATTATAATTATTTATTTTTGAGAATTAAAATGTCTTTCCCTTGGAGATATTTAACGTGTATGTATCGGAGGGCCTATGTACATAGACTTTGATTGGCTGATGGATATCACGGTTGCAGTCCTCCCTCGTCATGCAAGAATATGAGGATGTGACGTCAATCTGTCCCGAACCTGTGCCCCTCTACCAAAAAACTACTCTGGACAGACAATGGTGTCAGAAGAGATCCGCTTGTTATCACATCACTCAAGTGTGAACCCAGGCAAGGCTACAGCCAAGCTAAAGTGGTGCCGTGACATTCAGAGTAGGATACCTTAGTCCGAGGCGACAAAAAGAGAAATTGAACAATGAGACTGCAAGGAACATACAGTATATCTGAAGAAGACACTTTAATTAACTATATAATAAACTGTACTAATATGTGAAATGGAGCATTAAGTGTTTCTCTGGAAAGATGCCACCGTGAAACTGGACTCCCCCACACAGTGCCAACGATAATATCAGCCACAGGCGTCAAATTTAAAGCCACCTGACCCAGGTCCTGCACTCTGTTAAAACACCGGTAATTGGGTAGGGAGAGTGGCTGTGCACTGATTTTATTATTTCTGATTTCGAACTCCTCAGCTGCATTAATACTGGGAGAGACGAACCTGGAGAGATTGAGTGCAGAGGCGAAGGTGTGCAGTTTAATAATGGGATATTTACAGCAATCCGCCTATCAGCCGGTGATAGGGAGCCCGGCAATGCCCTCGGCCTAATCGCCTCAGCGGGCCGCTGCCACACGCCGCTTGGAGAGTGCCCCTTCCCACGGTATCCGAAATGGGATTTTGAAATGATATGCAACCTCGCTGGCCTCAATTTTCATGACAAAAGAGGATAAGGTTCACGGAGTTAGGACTTGCCAATTGCTGGAGTAATTCCGAAGGGGGGAAAAAAAAACAAAGTTTAAAATCCTAATGAAGAAGATGGCCGAATGCTTAGGAGACATACTACACATTGCACAGCGGGGAAAGGGGGAGATGAGATGTGAGGGAACATGTCTCGTGGTATGTCCCACCACCTTCCAAAGGCCAAACAGCAAAGAAATGTGTTTTCACAAGACAAATGAAGGATGTGTTGTTTTTACTCGGTGAAAAATGTTAACAAACCTGATATACACATATGATATCATTCGAATTTGACCTGAAAATATGTTCTTTAAAGCTTTTTGTGCAATTGCTTGTTGTATAGAGCAGTATAAAGAGAGATCTCTCCAGCGCTGACATCATTTAGAGTAAGATCTATGTTTAGCATCATGTTTGTTTATTTAAACACAGGGAACAGGTGCCTTCAATGTGTGCGTGTGTGTGAGTGAGTCAGTGTGTGTGTTGGGGGATTTATTAATCCTCTTCCTTTTTAAATTTCACATGCACTGCTACTGACTGCTAATTCAATAGTGCCACACAATTCTAAAATGTGGATACTCAAAGTAAATAACAGTAATTGTCTGGTTTTCTGGGCTGGCCTTGAACACTCTCCAGTATTCAAGGATGAATAGGACAATGACCTTTATTAAAAAAAGCAAGCTTCGATGATTAACAGATTCTCAAACAGAGCTATTTATGAAAAAGGTCAGAACCCCAGAGGCAGCGAATGCAAACCCGTGGCAGACACAGCTCCCAGCGCTATCCAAGTATTTCAGCTCTGGCAGGACAGGTGTATCTGCACACGCGTGGCTCGCATGCATCCTGAGAGGCGCAGATGTGTCAGCTGGGGTGCCATTTATCTCGTGTGTGCAGTGTGAGGGACTGAGTGTCATGAGTAGTCATCCACACTGGAGGACCCAATGCTGAGCTGACAGCAAGAAAACAATGTGGTCGTGGCAGGTCAAAGGGCAACGCTCTGAGAATCCGAGTCCGGAACACGTTGGGATTGAGAAATCTGAGCAGGTCTTGTATAGTCCATTTTTAGCACCGTGGGATGGTTTATATGCCGCCTACTCCATAGTTCTCAGGGAAGCGTAGGATTGTTCCCTTTTCAATTGCTAAAGAATTTTAGTTAAATCAATATTAATTTAAAAAGAGGCTGCCTTGCAAACACTGCAGTATTTTGTTCTTTTGCTTTGAAAATGTAAATATATTATTCAGAGCAATAACAATGATGTACAGCACAGGTTCAGGAAACCGGATGAATGATAAGTCTAATGAAAGCACATTCATGATCACGTCTACCTTTGTGGGTTATGCAGTACATTTGCATTCTTTGACTGGGAAGGCTTGTCAATCAGGATGATATATTAAAGGATTTATTCACACTGGAGGAAAATAAAATAGCAGTTGATTTACTCATGTGACAATGCCACTCTTGAATTTTAATTTGTGCCATTATCATTTAATTATTATACCCCAGCAATGCAAATCAGGTTTTAACAATGACGTATTTCAAGAAACATTTCAGTTCTCTGTTCAGTCCATCTGAGAGTGAAATGAAAGTATTTTAAACTGGGGTAATAAGGAATTATCTGGTCTGATTTAAGGATGCTGCCTTACAACCTATCTGTATATTATACATACATACATACATACATACATACATACATGTAAACAATTAATTTACTCACAGATACATTCATTATATCTGATGTATTGCTGTATGTTTGGCAAACGTTTTGTATTTTTTAATAACTTAATTCTCCAACATAAACAGTGTCAACAATATGAATACCTTTAATCAGCTGACTGGGATTTAGTGTTCAAAAACTGTAACTATTCATACCATAAACATTAAATTGCAATAAACTTCAGAGCGAAATGTTTTTGCGATATCATAGCATGTATTTGTACCAAAAAAAGTTAATGTACTTTGTAACGGCACTGTATTGCAGTCCTTTCTCCAGCAGGATTTTTCTAACACTTTTAAATGTCTTACTGCTTCAAACAATTGATCCTGTATGGCACTTTCAGACCCACATTTAATTGTCTTCCCAAGGTAAACACATATTCTGTCTGCAACTCTCACATTGATAGCCACCGCCATTATTGTAATTACAATTTCAAAACGTAAGGCTAAAGCACAATTTATGCTTCTACGTAGCAACGCAGAGCAGGGGTTTCTGGGTAAGCATAACCGGCAGAGGCTCACAGAGGAGCCAACGCACACTCCTCCGAAAATCCCAAAAGTGTGTGCTGCGGTGCTGTGTGTCAAGCAAGCGCTGATTGGTTGAGCAGGGAGATTCAGAGCGCTGCAGCCAATCGCTCAGTGCTGGGGTGACTGGCGTACAATGTATGTACGCACATGCATAAATCAGGCTTAAGGCTACCTAAGGGGACATAACAGTATGTCTGCCTCTTACAATGAGTGACAGTTTCAAAGTGTCAGCGAAGTATAATTCCAGCAAAGTATAAACCGTTTTTATTGAAGACAAATCATTAGGACATGGGAATTCTAATGAGGCTCACAGTGTCCTAGTCCCCTTCAACAAATGGCAAACCTGTAACCTTACTGCCCCTTGCAGAAGCCCTGTTCTATCGGGAAACAACACAACCTGTCTCAGAGGCCCTGTCCCAAAGAAACCAGTCCAATACTGCAAAAGGTAAAGCTGTCAATCTCTTCGAGGGAAGAAAGAAGAAGTGCAAAGTTCAGAATTAGCATGACTTTCGACATTTTGAGAGTCGTGGGGAAGGGCACACTTCTTTAAAGCTCAGGGTGCCGTCCATAACAAAGTGCAGAGCCCTTTCTGACAGGCAGCCCAGGGCTCACCCACTCGGGCTTTACAAGCGAGTGATTAAGGAGCAGACCCTGCTGTGAACACAGCTAATACTGACAGCTAATGGCTGTGAGGGAGCTCTGAGCTACAGTGTCCCCACTCAGGTTTTTACCATACGCCAGCCAATTGAGTCTCAAGGGGACCTATAAAGAGGGGTTGGGGTGGCGGGGGCTGCAAGGGGGGTAAGAGAGAGGAGTTAAGGAAAGATGGGCTCTACAAATGTATTACTAATTAAGATTCTGCCAGACCCGTGCGTTTAATATTCCCCCGCTGGCTAGGAAGGTTCATAAATCTTTCCGAGTCCTTGCTGTGCTCGCCTCCTCTCATCTCTGCTACTATACAGTCTAATTAGAGCTGACGCAATCCACTTTTGATACTGCGGTACTGCTCTAATGTCCCATGTTGTGATGAACAGGAATGCCCAATACACCAGGGTCTCAGATGCTGTTGACAGGTCTAAATGCATTGCTGTGTGAGGCAGTGGGTTAATGCTCCTGGTGTTACACAACAGATAAGCCACATTATTCTTCAGAGAAACATGCTTAGGACTTCTGACTGTTGTCAGTCACCACTTGCTTTAAAAATTATATTTTTCTGTCATCTCTTTGTGTTTTGTAAAATAATTATATTTTTTGCATTGCTAAGACACACAGCTACACAGCAGGGAAGTCACAATGTGAACACCCCCTGACCGCCCACAGAAGCCATATGTGGTTTACAAAATGACGTTGGTTAACCAGATATAGGATGCTAAATCTATTGGCTCTGTGCTTGGACATATATGCCTGACTAGATCAACTGAATTAGCCCTTAACATGTAGTTCAGAATCCAGTCCCTGCTCTGGTAAACTGGAATTGGCATCTTTGGTCTGAGCCTCACTTCCAGAATTTGCCTTGTGTTACATTGGACTGAAACAAGATATCTTAATTTAGCAAGTCAATTATTTGTAACGCCCTTCTCCACAATTTTATCCATAGCTGCAGTGCTCTCTATCATATAATATCACTTATAAAATATAACTACTCAAGCCCAGATCAAAATTGGATATGCTTCATGACATTTTATCCATCTGAAGAATCATTTTATTTCTGTCTTGGTAAATAAAACAGTTGATATTCTGCATGACAATTTAGTGCAGTGTTAGAAAATGATGTAAATGCAGACCTTCATACACCACAAGCTGTGAAGAAGAAATGTGTACCCATGTATATATATTGACAGCCTTCAAACCCACTAATGGGGAACTAACTTCTCCACATCTGCTTTGCAAGCAAGAGGTTATGAGATCGAATGTTGGCAGGTAAGGGAAATATTGGAAGAGTCACTAGGGGTATAAAATAAACATAGGCACTCAATTAATGATGGGGAAAATGAGCAAGTAGAGCATTTCTCTAGCCTGGTGCCTCGCAATCCTGGATTCTAATCTAACTCAGATGACAAACTTCTTAAATTATCACATTAACTCCTTGCTCACACTATTATAGTTAACAGTCTGGCAAAGTGTGGAGGCCGAGAGAAAGAGGGATGCCACGGTCTAAATCGAACGGGTGTTGGAGAATGACATTTTCAGAGTAAGCAGGCACTGTATAAACCAGAGTCCAATTTACACTGGCATTTCCTAAATGTGACGGTAATAAATGAAGCTAAGATGACAATGATAGAGCTGAAAATGGTGCCCTAAGGAAGTTGTAGACCCGGTGGTTGGGTTGTCATCAGACTTTGGTGAAGAGACAGGAAAAAGAACAACAAAAGGATGGGATACCTTTGAATTTATGGAAGACGGCCCAGAGCTCTGCGATGTCAGTGGCGAAGGTGATGTCCGTGTCCAGAACGATGACTCTCTCTAGAGTCGGCGGTAGGGTCTTGGTCAGTACCAGCTTCATGAGCCCATAGATTCCAGAGTAATGCTTGTTGGGGATCCAGGATACTTCGGACTATAACGAGATAACCAGCTGTCAGTGACACTATGCAGAGAGCAGACTGAGACACTTGCTTCACTGCGATTGCTCCTTGGTGTTTGTCACGGTGCCTGTCAGTAGCTTTCAGTAGCTGTCACACTGAGGGTATGAAAAATTCAGGCATTCGAAAACTGTCTGCAGTCTGTAAACCGAAACAGGAAAAAAGAATCCTACAGAAAAAGATAAAATAACAAAAGCTTGGATATTTGTGAGAACACAACGTGACAGGAACCGGGACGACACTGACCTTGAGTTCGTCTGCATCGTAGAAGTCGACACGCACGGCGGGGACCATCCAGGTGTGGAAGAGCGAAGCCAGGATCTGCTGGGCGATGGAGTCTGTGATGAAGTGGAAATGGAGGGGGTTTCGTCTGAAAAACACAAAGTCGTTATTTACAGGACGGACGGAAGGACACGAAGCACCCTGTCAACGAATCGTAAAGTCATTAAAATGCTTAAAACTCTGTTTGCAGAACAAAGTTTACAAAGAGTGTCTTGAAAAGTGGCTTTTTGTGTTTCAGTTTACTCTGTTCCAATTCAGTTATAACACATGGAAATTTATTCCAAGAGCATACCTGTTCTTGCTTAAAAAAATGCATAGCAGGGAACAGTCTGACAACCTCAGTGACAACCTGGAATATTTTGATTTTGACAAAAGATAGCAGAGTTATCCGTTGAAGAGAGCATAACAAAATACAAACACTGCAAAACCTCTTCCCTCAACAGCAGAATGTTTCCACGTATGGATTACTGAAGTATAGGAGTGTTTACATACATTCTTGTGCCTGGGAGCCATGTCAGTCGAGTCGATTTTGAACCAAATAAAAACAACCAGGAGTGCAGAGAAAGAAATAAGTTACAAATCTTGAGTTGTCCTAATACATTTGCACGCAACTGTATATGGTATGTATGTGCATGTGTGTGTGTGTGTGTGTGTGTGTGTGTGTGAGAGATGCAAGTTAAGTGAGTCAGATGTCAGGAATCCAGCAAGAGAAATGAGTCAGATATTGGATTTATATTCAGAAAGAAAGACAGAGACTGAGAAAGACAAAGAGGGAGAATGATAGAAACCAGGACAACACATCTGATAAGATCATGCACTGATACCAGAGATCAGAAACACCCTTTCCATTTGCACAGCTGGGTGGAAAAAGGGGATTGCTTTGGATGATGGTACACTTATGAGTTATGTTGTAAGTCGCCCTGGATGAGGGCGTCTGCCAAGAAATAATAATAATAATAACAATAACAATAATAATAATAATAATCATCATCATCATCATAATAATCATAATGAGACCTTTTCTTAGTTGATGTCACTTTCATACAATGACTTGATATGTTCAGGTAATTCACTTGGGTTTATAAAGAATAGAAAATGGCATAACCCATGTCCTACTATATCTTTTGCTTTCAAACATCTGACCCTTAATATGTATTTTAAACGTTTTAAACCCACAGTTGCATTAATCGTTTTGGTTTCTATGGATACAGATTGTGCACTCTGAACTTGTTTTAGTGTGGGCGTAGCAAGGATAACAGTACAAATCCTACATATTGTTATTATAAATAATCTGTACTCTTGATAAATACTAAGGTAATGTAGCAGGGACTTCTTATGACTTAATAGATTAAAATATTGTATTGTAAAGCACAGTTTATCCAAGAACCACCTTTAACAAAATATCCAGAAGATCTGATAAGCTGAACGTTATCTTGATATAGACAACAGATGAGTCATACATGTGAATGCCTGTTTTTTATACTGAATGTCATCTTCATCAAAGCGTTTCAGACAAATGAATGGCATGAATTCACCTTTGACATGCAGAGAAGCTACAGAACATTCTGTCCTCCCAAAGATACAAAATAACCAACAATATTTGGTTTCTACAGTGTATTTTAATATGACATATAAATCTATAATGCGGGGAGCCTTCTTATGTAATTTAGGGATGGACAGTACTCAATTATGTCTTATTTCTTCTCACCATTACAAGAACATACATTTAAGGGTGCTTTAAAACAAGGCAGATGAGAAACATAAAAGCTAATTGGGGAGAAACAGAAAGGTAAATGTCTGATTATCTCTGTTTAGTAATATGCTAAAGAATAAAGAAACTAAATTGAGTCATGGAAATTAGTTCCACTTCCTGCTACCCGGCGCCTCCATGCGCCTCAGTGCAACAGCTGCGTTTGTATGGTTGGTACACAATTCAGTGGGAAAAAAATCAAAATCATAATCTAAACAAAAACAATGGGAGTCCAGCTCCTTCAGGGTTTGTATCCTGATAAGTAAGCAATTAAGTCAATGGGAAAGCATATTAGATAAACTAGCTTTTTATGGCACATGTAATAGAATCTGTCTGCATTACAATTTTGCAGTGCAGAAGGGGATATTGGATACAAATATATGTGTGTGTGTGTGTGTGTGTGTGTGTTCCACCTGAATTACATTCATAAGGTTAATAAGAAGAAAGAGATCCCATGTCTGTACAGTCTGGTCTAATGTTGAAAGAAAGTGGGATAGCAGTTTGATCTGTGCTTTGCTACAGATGACATGGAGTAGTTGTGACAGAGTTGCAATAAAGGATATGTTGCCTGGTAACTAAAGTATAAGTAGTGGGAGGCACCAGGAGCAACAACAGTTGGTCTTACTGACAATGTGGAAGATAGCGTTCAGGGGCAATATGCCATTCTGTGGTGAAGAGATTTACTATCTAGACATAACAGTTTTCTATTGCAATAGCTGAAAAAAGAGGTAAATAAAAAGCAAGGAAACAGAGGATGAAAAGTACCTGTGAAAAAGGACGGATTTCACGAGTGTTACAACATCCCGGCTGGCATTGTACCCGGCACAAACAATAGCCACATGGATAGTCTACAGAAGGGAAGGATACAAAGAGAAAGAGAAAAGACATCAGTATGCGTCGGCCATCACAGTTGCGCTCTGCCATGTGCAATCCCCAAAATAAGATAAGCTGCTTGCACATGTTGCTCATCAGTTGGATTGCTGGCTTACCTTGGTTCATAGCTGACAGTCACTTCGTACACTGTTGTTTGCTAAAGCATAACACCACTTGAGCTCTTGTGGCCTAGCAACGTTAGGTGAGACTCTGCTCAGTGTTACTTGTTACCAGGCTGATGTTTAAAATGGGCTCTTTTACGACAGAGGATCAATTCCACTGGGCCTATATAATTGCAGTGGCCAACACGATGCTAGTTTGAGCCCTGCAGCTGAAGATATTCCTACATTGTTAGAGAGAGAAAAGGATTAAAGATCTTTGAAGACCGAACCTGGCAGTGATTTTTTGCCCCACATGAACTGAATGACAAAACAGAGGTAGAGCTAGAGAGTTTAAGAAAACGGGAGTGTCATGACTCATAAATGCTAAGGGGATCATATTATGTTACTTAGACAAACAAACACCATACAGATTTCTCTCTGGGTCCAAAACACGAATTGCAATGTTAGCAACACAACAAAATGAATTAGTGTTCCAGGTTCAAAACACCCTGGATAAGGGCGTCTGCCAAAAAATAAAAATAATAATAATAATAATAATAATAATAATAATAATAATAATAATAATAATAATAATAATGACAAGTTTCACCTTTTCAATTATTGATCAACTCCTTCCCTGTTCTCTGTGAAGTCTTTCACTTCAGTTAGTGTCCATCCCTTTAAAGACCACTGAATTCCTCAGCAAAAAGAGAAGCAGGGAGGTTGATAACAAAGCACTGGGCCAGAGATCGCATTGGATTTCAAATCTGCATGAGCTTAAAAGAGCAAGAAATTAATCTAACGAAGGTCAACTTTCTGGAGGTTTGCCATCGACTTAAATTTGACTGTACGTGCTTTACTTCTGATAAGAATTAGTCCTTCTAGAACACAGTAGTAGACTGAGACCCTTTTAAGAGCTCAATTTCCTGTAAGGATAATATTATAAAGACTGTTATAAAATAAAACCGAAAAATACCACTGGGTTTAAACTGAGCAAGCTTACTGAGGGTGGCTTCTCTCTAAACTTCTGTAGACGGTCTCCTCAAGCTCCCATTGATATGAACTGAGTGACAGTATCTTGAGTTTCAACATTTTCAAGCACCCTGATGCTTCTATTCATTATATGTCTGCAAGTCAAAATATGTAAAGGAAACGGCAGTTTTTCAACACTCTAACAGGTTTGCGAGCATGAGAATGTGCCTTCATGTTCACAAACATAGAACTCAATTAAAACCCTTCGCTTGTGCACAGAGCCTACCCAAACATCTGGATAGTCAGAGAGAGCAACGCAATTGAGTCATTATTGATTTCGATTTCTCCTGCGCAGCTCAAATCTGTGTAATATATCAGACATGAATCTAAAAAATTTCAACCTTCTTTTGAGTCCTTCTGTGGTTTACGCATTTATACCAGATAACAAATGGAGCATCAGATACATCACAATTCTAAACTAATTCTATTCTAAATCAGAATTCTTTTGGCCTTACTGTAAGACAATTTCACTGTTAATTGACAGTGCGGCTCATAAGTACTTATTTTTCTAATACACACACCCACGAAAAGACTGGAGCGGTCAAAGATTATAGCAACCACATAAACTGACTAACTGATTATGCATCACTTATTTAGAATAAATGTTATTGGAGTCTGAAGTGCCTTTTAGGAAATGTGGAAATAATATCTGTTGTCATTCTCTCATTAGACATTTGGTGAAACTTTAACGAACTTCAGGTAGGTACAGTGTTTTATTTTCAGGGATTTCTGTCCATTTAGTGTACTGCACCGATGCAAAATCACTTCTGCAACTATTTAACATCCTCAGAGTCTTCATATCTTATACCTAATGATGGGGAAAAGCTGTCCCCAGATACAATTATTTTGAAACACTCTAAAATGGAATGCAGTTTTATGGAAATAAATGCACAGGAATTTGTTAGGCCTTCAGTAGTGGCCTCTTGAGATGACGGAGAGCTTTACATACATTCACATATCCGAGTATAAAGCTTCCAGATTCTTCTATGGACACAAAACGGGATACCTCTGACCTCCCTTCTCTCACATGCGCAGAGTTTCCCATCCTTACCTCACACTTGTCCACGGGTGGATGCTGGGCACAGTCAGAGCCGTTGCCCGCGGCCCCTGAGCGCTGCCCGTCGCTGTCCCCTGTGCCCTCCTCGGTGGAGTAAGTGCGTGACTGGTTGCCATGCCTCCTGTGCGGCGCTTTGTGTAGAGGGCCTCTCTGCGGCCGGCTGAGCTCCCTGCGCAGTGCCCTGTTCTCCTCCTCCACCTCTCGCACCCGCATCTCCAGAGCGAGCCGTTCCCGGGGACCAGGCAAGAGCGTGGCGGACTGTGGCTCCATGGGCGACAGAGGAATGGGCTTCACTGATGGACCAGAGAAAGAGAGAGAGAGAGAGAGATAACTACACCAATGAGTGACAGCCACAGTCAGCTACTCAAGAGTGACAAGTAGTCCACTGGTCACCTTTTAAATTGCCCTGTAAGATACTTGAATAAATGAACCCAAAGCGTGCACCTCAACTTTCTTATCATTTGCATTGCCAGCGCTGAAAACAAGCGACTTTATTTCACAGAGGGGTAGGTAGAATGTTTTCTTGCCTAATTAAGAACTCAAGTCTGAAAAAAACAACTAGGTCAATTCGTTGACAATAAATTATATATTTTCTTAAAGATGCCAAGTTATAATAGCTCAGTTTTAACAAACATATGGAAGTTACATTCAATATTCTGACACCATTGCTCTCTGGGGAGGGGAAATAAATCTCGGGCTTCCTTTTGAATCCTAAAATTAGCCTGCATCTTGTTGCTAGCTGTGCAAAACTAAAATAGTCTGCTTACATAAAAATAGCACTCTTCCGTGAATGATGTATTAATGCGGCTTTAAATATCGGATACACATTTGGTAAAGAATAATATTTCGAAACAACTTGGAGCACAGAGGAAAGGTTTCATAGCTTGTGGTGGACGTGGCTGTAATTACAGGAACACAATGAAGTCTCTCGAGGCGCGTTTTCAGTGAAGATGGCAGAGGAGAGCAGTGAATACCCAAGACAGGAGCCGCTGGTATTATTATTATACTTATCGATCTGGCTTATAAGATCAATGATTTTCTTTAAGGCATCCTGACTCATTTTTGCACGCTCACAACACAACAACACAGTTTCGTTTCCTCGGGGACTAGCATGGTACCTGAGCCCTTTAGTGGGTCAGGTACTTGACAAAGAAGAAAGATGTACACAATCCAAAAGTAGCTAAAAGTGCAGGTATATTATCACACAATAAAGCAATACATGTTACACAGGGCATTTCCACAGGTTATTAACCGTTTTGTGTCTTTCTCCATAATGAGCCTAAGCCACAGAGGAGAATATATTAGCTAGCAGTTTGTATATAAACCACAAGAGAAGAGGTACAGAAATTAAGATCTATTTATTTGTTAGCAGTAATCAAATGAGCAATATTGTCACCACACAGTTTTTTTATTTCTGTTGTTGTTCTCATAAAACCATTACCTCTGGCTGTTTTTCTTAATCCATTACATACCGTTTTCTATTCACTTTACAGCTTTCAGTCCTATTGACAGAACAAATGTATTTGGGCATAGTGCATATACATTCTAGACATTTGCTGGCTTTTTTCATGGAGGAAAATAAATCGTGCTCTTCCTAGGGGCGATACTGTGTAAATGTTTTTCAAAACCAGAAGTATATTTTGGAACGTATGTGGTTTGTGGGATAGACCTGCGATTTGAAATAGGTTGTACAATATTGAACTTTCTTCCGCTCCACTGAGCATGCTTAGCCCAAGAGCAGAGCACACAGAGAAGAAGGATGATGGGCTGCCTTTTCCTTCATTATCTTTGGATTTTCCCTGCCATCTGTCAACACAATCAGGCGAATCCTGTCTAACAAAAGGAGACAGGAGCAAAGGAATAAAACAAAAACCAGAAACAAAAAAAAACACCCAAACCTCAGTCTAATCCGTATTACCACTGCTTACATGCAGAATTCCAGCTGCTTTTTTTTGCTGCCCTCGTACCACCCTCTTGAAACAAATTTAATTAAAACACACAACCATGAACAGATCTGAGGGAAATATTATCTGTTTATTAAATGCATTGGATTCATTCAGACTGGGCTTCTAGGATTGCAGTCACAGAGCTGGAAATCAATTCCTGTCAGCGAGAGGCCGACTGGCTGTGTCGCCGGTAGGAAACGTGTAGCAAAACGAGACAATCTTGTGTGCCTTTTATGTCTCAATATTGGGGAACGTGGCTTCTCACTGTATATCTTCACTGCCCTGTTCCCCCTTAAAATAACAAAAGAAAACAAACCAATTATTCTTCTTCCCGCCTACCTTTTCAAAAGTAATCAAATTATTCAGCTTAACTCCACCTGACCTAGGGGGACAGAGGACACACATGCAAACACGCAAACACTCCAACATGCAAACACGCAATCAATCACTCACAAGCCCTCCCAGGCATGTGTTTGGTATTTCAATCACTGCATTTTTAGTCACACTCCAATCCAGAGAGTAAATAATGGAGCCCACTTTCCTCCTTCTGACACACTGGGAGGATTGCAAGACGCTGTGGATGGCAAATCTCGACACAAGCTCTTGCACTGTAGACAGTGCGTTTAGGGTGCGTTCCTCAAACCAATACCAACAGAACACGGTCAGTATAGTGCTGTCCATGGGGAGACCCAGACTCTGTCCAAAGTCCAACCCATGCTCTCAATGTTGTAGTGAACATCAGAGCAGAGGCTCGTGAATGTTTTGACTATATCATGAGGTGAACGCTTATTCACAATTCACAGAAAGTAAGGCCATTAAAAATGTCCCCACTTCTTTGAAACCTTTCCACACATGATTTAAAGACTTTAAAGTAGAGCACTGACAAAACAGTATGACTTAATACATTATGCAGGACTGGGGGGCATTAAAAGACTTGAAATAGAGTAATTAATTAGTAAATTAATCTTCCAATTCATAAATTAATGCAAGCAGACATGCTGCACTTCTGCTTGAGTGGAAAGTTCGGGAGAGCAGGAGTCAACGTCTCTGTGCATATCCCATGAGCCTGTGCTGTCAGCAGTGGCCATTCATTACAGGAAATAAACAAATACAGAAATGCCAGTGATTATAAGACTCAAGAAAGTACATTACTCTTATATATTTTTTTATAAATCTTGAGGTACTATTTATTTAAATTTAAATGAGTTAAGCCAATTCAGAATCACCAAATTTCATGCTTTTCCACTTCACATGCTACAAGGTTTTAAGACAATCAACCAGACAATAACTTGTTTTGAAGGAGAGCTTTTTGAAATACAAGTATTAATTTTCTCCTGACTATTTAATTTCATGCTCCTCTGGAGTTTCAAATAGTAAATCCCACGTTCAGTAGATTTGAATACTATAATCTGCTTAGAGGGAGGCTGCCGGGGTGCTCTGTAAGAGGGTTCAGGTGTGAGTCGGAGAGCGTGTATGGGTATATATTATCTTGCATGCTGCTCTGATGGGGGTTCCAGGTGCATCCCTGATGACACTCAGGTTACCTTAATCTGACCCAGAGGACTCTTACTACTCCTGCCCCAGCTGGGGCTCCCTTGATTTAAAAATTAAACTACCAACGCAGAGGAGGACAGCACAATATACAGAGATAGAAAGACCGGGCCAGACGGGCTCAAAGGGGCCAGACGCATGACAAGCGAGCCTGTGCAAGTAAGGCATTTGCATTCAAAAGAGTTCATGGCAGGTGTTTGATAGGCCACTAAGCTTTATCTGAACACTCATGGTTCCCAAGGTGTTAAAAATGGATAAGCTGTCAGGGAAGCAATAGCAGACTGAAGAACAATGAGAAGATACGATGTGTTCCTCAGCATCCGAGAGTGAAGAGCTAGCGGTGCAATGCAGATACGTCTCTGTGACAGGCAGGACAGAGCAGTTCTTTGTTAAAAATCGTGGTGCCCCAACTGTTAGCCCTTAGAGGAAAGCAACATGGAAAAATGAATCACTGTCAAGTGACATGCCAGTCCTTAAAAACTTCATGTTTAATGTGAAGAGGAGAAAATATGAACTTCCCTATAAAGATAGATTGGACTCTGCATTGTAAACAATAGCAAAGAGTAGCCCTTGCTTCCAGACAGGTTGAGGACCAGGTCTGCATAAAAACAACAGCTGTGCCCAGTCCTTGTTTACAGGCAGGTTTGTGAATGAGGCCTGCATCCACACAATAGTTGGGTGCAGCCCTTGTTTGCTGGCTTGCATTAAAACAAAAGACACTTGAAACAAATGGTAAGTGATCTCCTGCTATGATAAGGAAGTGATGGCTGCTTCAGAAAATGTTTAAAAAAGCCAGTACTTTTCCAAGCCTATTTTCTGTCTCATCTTATGTTAATAGCATATGATTGTTTGTGATTGATTTGACACTCCCAGGTTACATCAAGTATACAGTGTGTCCTCCCAATCAATACGCCCATGAGAACTAGATGTACTTCTGTTACGTCGTTAAAAGTTGCTGTATTGCTTAAAGTAATGGCCAACATGGACTGGCCAGTGGGTTCATCTGATCTTATTCTACAATTACCTCATCAATGGCATTTGGTTTGATTCCCCCACCTGGTTGTGGATAGTGGTCCACCACGGCATTTTTGTGCGTCATATCCACTAGATTACTTCCATCAGTCAGTGAATGAGAGAACAAGCTGCATTAATTTCATACGACATTTCAAAAACCTCCCTGCCATTTCACTTTAAATGGCAGACTTTCAGAGATAATTAAGCCAAAAAAAAATGCTTAAAATGAACAAATAATAAAAACACAACAGAATCTGTAATTTTTATCCAGCATTTGCTCAAACATGAACCTTCTGATGATCATCTTTTGGCCCCTGCATCAATAAGTTAAAAGATGCATATCGGCACATCCAATTGTTTTGAACATCATACTTCAATTAAATTACATTCGACTGATAATTAAGAGATATTGAGGTAGTGTTTCAGAATTTGCATAATGTTCTACTTCATGCGTTTCCACAATGGCATAATGAAATGTACAGGCATACGTGGATGTCCCAATTATCTGAACAGCGCATCCGCTTTGTTTCGCCGCCAGCATAAACACATTGTGTTTTAATGAAATGTATGTAAATAAGAAGTGCCAAACCAACAGTGGCCAATGCCAGATCGTCATAGTCAGCAGTGTAATTAATGTAACACAAAATACTTCAATAAAATTTTGCTGGGGACTAACTGGACAAGTGTAACTGCCCTTGGGTTTTAGAGACTTAATTTATTAATTTGGTGTAGTTTCTGTTCTCATAGGGTGCTTGCATCACAGAATTAAGTCTCATATTCTCAGAAGAATTACAGAACAGACAGCAAAACGGTTTTCTTTACTGTCTAACAAAACAGAAGTCCATCAACCATTCCCTGACTGGACAACCACTAGGCACAGTAGATATACTGTCAAATTATTGTGTGGTTCTCATAAGGGCTAGCTTAAAATGGTGAACCTCATTTCGTTGATGCCCAGAGTATGTTTTAAAAGCCACAAACGAGCAAATCCTTGAAAGGCCTTTTGAATTAATTTGTATCAGCATCCAATTACAGGTTTCATAGTTTAAAAAACTGGCAAACCACTTTTGTCACTTATTTATTTTAGTTCTTTTAGGTTTGTCAAAAAGGTATATTAAATTAAAGCATTCACTAGGCTGAAAAAGCTTAATCTAAATGATTAAAAAGAGAGTAACCTGCATTCAGCTCAAACAAATGATAATCAGAAGTGGGTTTACTTAAATGGCAGGTTAAGCCGTTTTAATTTCAATGCTCTGCCAAAAACATTGGGCAAACATTTTATTTTCCCAAACTACTATGTCTGGCTCTGAAAGTACTTTGTAAGCCACAGCAATTATTTCAGTAATGAGGGCATGGAAGAAAGCCATGTCAGAAGATAGCAGGAAACTAAACTAAACTGTCAACTGAATACATGAATGCATCACAACATGGGTGAAAAGCTTTCTAACTCAGCCACTTCTAAACCTATATCTAGTTTATTATTTACAGCAAAGAAATCTGTCCGCCTCCGTTTTCAAGGTTTTTAAAACAGTTTTCTATAAATGGAGGCATGGCAAGTCCCTCTGGAGTGACCTTTGACCCCTTCTGGCTTTTGTTCCATACAACTTAAAGGGCCATTTGTCTTGACAAGCTCTCCTCAACAAGGTAAATTGGAAATATGTATTGAAGAATTACATTTTTGCTTCCTTAGTTTAGATTTAAACAACAAAAACATGCCTGTAAAGCTGTACCTTTGATCAACATATCCTTCTGTCAGGACCAGTATTTATATCTATATTCAGGTATGTATATTATCACCCTTGAATACACCCTTTCTGTGGTCCCTAGCCTTTCCAAAACAGCCACTTAATAAGAGCAGTGCTTACAGTGCTGTGGTGTGAGTGTTTTGTCTAATTCCATTTAATATTTTGACAGCAGAGGGCATATATACTTTACACACTGCAAGGATGGGTATTAGAGAACAGATACATAAAAGTAGGCTAAGTCTTACAATGTTCATGAATTGACGTCTCAGACACGTGGCGAGAAAGCTGAGCGCAGGCTTGGAATCCAAATTGGTGGTTGTCATTTTCTTCAAAAGCATGTAAGACTCTTGGGAACTAAAAGTAGGCTGAGTCAATCGTGTCTGAAAGTGTTTCACAGTGCCCTTGAAGTCACAGCGAGCGGTGTGACATTCTTCAGGCTTGCTTTGAGTTGTGGGACCTTTGTGGCAATCTGTAAAAGTCTTAGGACAGGCGAAAAGCCCACCTTTGTTGTGCTAAAACATTCAGGTGCAAGTGTTATATATTGCATGCCTGCTGGTAAACAACCCTAACAATATTTCAGTGAAGAATTTCTTCAGCAAAGCTAAATTTCTCATCTGGCCTCCATTTGAGATATCTTTCCCATTCTGCTTCTGCCTCTTTTGCTTGCATACGTTAGACTATGGTTTATAAACCATTAAGTCAAATTTTGACATGCAGTTTCCCTCACAAGCTACCATGAACGGGCATTCAATTACATATGGTACACCCATATGTACACGCAATCAAAAACAGCAATTTTGTGCTTGAGTGCAGTATCCTCATCCCATCTAATACATTCATCATCAGCTGAACCAGGCAACCCATATACTACTATTCCCTCCAGTGTTTTGGAACAATTTCATGTTGTTTCAGTTGAGCCCAGATTTTTACAGTTTTCTGGTGGTGGTTGCATATGGGTAAGCAACTGTACAGGACAGAAATTTCCATTTAACCATCTGCAAGAATAGAAATGAAGGCCACATTACTGCCAACTTGCCAAAAAATATTGCTTGCCCCGGATTAAATGCGGTCATTGTAAAGTCAGGGAACTGTGCTGGATGAAGCTTCAAGGTAAGACTAAAACATCTAATTTGCATCATTAGAACAGAATCCTTGCATACCAATGTGGAATTCAAATAACTGCATCATTTCCACTGCCTCGAAGTTTCTATTTATATTCTTAAAGTGCCCTATTCATCCCTTTGCAATAGCCCAGTACTAAACATTTGACCCAACTGCCTCCTCCATCAAGTCACAAGACATTGTATTCCCTACAGCAGTGACACATATGCCACACTGTAGCCACCACAGTGCTTTTCCCATCTTCAATTAATCGAAAAAACTCCCTTCTGGTTGTCTTCAGACTGCACAGCTGCTGTCTCCCGCCCCACGAAAAAAAAGTAAAGATTTATTTGTCTGCAATGCACACGTGTAAACAAATGAGTTCAGCCATTACTCCTCTCGTAGAACCCTCATAACAATTCATTCGATAGCTCGACATCAGCATTCAGATCGAACTGCTCACCATACTGTGTGTATCTACAAAGAGTCCAAAGCGCCTGTCTATATCAAAGAGGGGGGCCATGTTTAATTGCAGTAGCTACTATAGACCACTTTAAAATAAGCTTTAGAGAGCATCTGTTCTTTTTACTTTATTCCTACAGTTTTTCTTAATAATAATAATCAGTAATTAGCATTTACATCAAATGGCTGTACAGTTTCATCATCGTAATAGCTGCTGCTAGACAACTGAGACAAGACTTCACTTTGCATATTAATCAGGCTTCCAAGACTCAAACCAACCAAGGGTCACAGTCATGCACACCTTTCACTAAAATCTCAACATACCGTTTACTCTAGAAAACAGCCACATCATCTTAACAAAGCCTGAACATGGTAAACCATCCTTTTCTCAGTCTCTGATCATGTATTCATATGGAAGTTACTGTGACATTGTTTTAAAGAGGTGTAACAGAATTTTAAATAGGCAGAAGAGGCAAAACAAAACTCAAAAAGAAAAACAAGTTGGCTAATGGGGATTCATAGACTGAGTTAGTGCTATTCTCTGGTTAGTGCAGAAGTATTCACTAGTGCTTCAAATATCAATTATTTATTGGTTTATTCTACACTACAGCAATAGACGTCTGGGGGTGGGAGGATGTTTTAGGCTGAGTCACATCAGCACTTCTTTTCACACTCACTAGCTGCAATCATCATTTTCATACACTGGGTTTCATTTGTTCTTTATCATCACTAACCATTTTAACTAAATTAAACTATTAACCCATAAAAACCAGCTATAATCATTAATTAAAAACATAATGTAACACTATTGCATGACAAATGTATTTGAACATGCTGGAAGGTGCTCCAAATTAATTCTCACATCATTCATAATTGGTGAATTCATCTTGTCTAAATGTATAACATGAATGTGCGGGCTTCATAGAATAATTGTGATTACAAAGTTAAGACATCCGCATGGTATGCAGTGACGAACTGACATTATAAACATGCACCGGAATTATGCATTATGTTTACTGAAATGCATGCATATAGGTCAAGTGCGGAAAAATTAAATCAAAACTAATTTCTAATTAAAATACCTTCGGTGATCCTGAGAGCACGTTTATGAGTTCCTATAGCAATGCATGTATTTAACTAGATAAGGCGCACAGAGACATTTAGTCGGTTTGTTCCTGAAGTGATAAGCCTCTTCATTTATTCTATGTCTCAACAAGGAAAGCTCATGCTACTTGTTTAATTGCTTTAAGAGGCAAGTGGCAGTCACACAATTGTACATTGAAGAAAACAGGTACTTTGGGGAATCTAGGACTCAAATTCATTTTCCAATAATTTGTCACTCATTATTTCAATACAGCCATGCTGTCATTTGGCTTTCCCTCCAGTGGCAGGACAGAGGAAAACAATTCTCCCGGCTTGGGATGTCAGACTAAAAGCTGGGAATGTTAGCAGTTTTATTGAAATTGTTAATCTGGAAAAATGATGTGATTTGTATACGGTTTTAAGAAATTAGTGGAGTCAGCTTGTTTAAGCGTACTGATTTTTTACAACACGTCTAATTCCACAAGACTGTGTAAAATCCCTGGGCTGTCACATTAAAATAGAGGCAAGGACGGGGTCATAATTTAAATGTGAGAGTAATGCTATTCAAACTGTGCCTTTCTTTCGCAGAAGCACCTGTGCCTGTGCATGTTCAGTCAGCCTTGTGTAAAAGTGTATGACAGGGTAGATGATCATGTGTTGATTCAAAACTTTTACTTGTTAATGATCATATAATGCGTATTCTGTGTGATTGTCGGTTCTCTCTCTTAAACAAGCACCTGTGTGACAACTTTATTGACAGGTAGATCAGCAAAAGGCCGAATTACCTTTTAAAAAAATAGTCAGATCTGAAAGAATATAAGTGAAGGGAGGATATGTGTTAGTATTGTTGTAGATAAAGATCTTTCTGTGCTTCGATGACTTTTATTAGATTCCACGAAACAGTTGTGAGGGGTCTATTCTTAAGCAATCCCAAAATAGATGCTTTTATCCATAAATATCCAATCATTAAATCGGCCCGTTATAGTTGTACAGCTTCTCTCTCACTGGTATTTTACACTTTCCAAATACAAAGAGGAAAAAAATAATTATGTTCTGAAAAAAAAATATTATTTATTAAATGTCTGTTTTAGCATGGCACACTTCCAACACGAGTCTCTTCTCCAAATTAAACTGCAGCCCCGCACAAGAAAAAGATGTCTCACACACAACTCTACACACTCCTACCAACACGACAACCAATTTCCTGTCATGAATGTCATTTTGTAACAAAGAGACACAAACTACTGAGTCAAGTAATTGCTTCGCATCTATTTGCAGGAGTTTATGGACTTGATTCAAATTCATGGTTTCCGTGGCGACCGTGACCTCCAAGCCAAAATTGCAGCCTTAATCATAATTAACATTTTGGTAGCAGCAGAATTTCAATCTTCACACACAGTCATTAAAATACAGCTGAAAACGCCCAGACTAAATCATCGCACTCCCGTGATCAAGTTTAGACGGGCTACTCATTAATATAATAACAAAAAAGTTAAATAAAGAAACAAACTATGAAATAAATAAATAAACAAACAACTAGAATACTGATTCTGAGTATCGTATATAGCGTAGCATTATAAACAGAAGTTGTATTATGTCCCTCACTGTCTTTACATATACATTTTGACTGTAAATTTTGAATCTCAAATGATATTCTCCCAAATGAATTCAGCTCACCGCTACTGACTTCAAGCGCGTGTCCTCCGACCTCAGATGACATTAAAGCTCTCCAGCATTCTTCGCACTGCGGGCTCCCAGAATGCCTGCTGCTCATCTAACACACTAACGGCAGGATCTGATGCAAATGTGTCAACCTCCCCAAACCTATAAGCACCTGAGAAGCCACAGGGGGTCTCCAGACTACAGAGAACCAAGGTATCTCCACCCTCCCTCATCGGCCCTCGACCGATTGCGCACCGCCCTCCTGAAGCTCCTGACCAAAGCCAGCAATGACAGAGGAGGGATTCGAGACCGGCTTGGCCTTCCTCTTGTACTAGTGAAGTAGTTGGAGCTCCAGGCCTGGGCTTGAATAGCAACAGTCCTCAAAAGCACCCTTGTGTGAATCTAATGTATCAGCATTATAAATGTATCATGAAATAATGCAGGTTCTTTCTATTATATATAACAGTCAGTGTACCACGACAAATAAATGTATAATGTCTAGTTCGGCCATTCCTGTTCAGTGATAAAATAAATCCTACACTCAGACTAAAATGTATTTTGTGTGTTCTTTTCTCACTATATCAATATATTATTGTTAACACCGTCAGTTTGGCCATTTTCACTTTAAAATTTCAAATCACTTTGCAGTTGTGAAAGATATGTGGTTTTCCATTGATGACATTTCCAAAAAACATGCAATAAAAACCCTGATGGTGTTTGAGAGGCAGGATTGCAAAAATAAAAAAGTTTTAATCCAGTTGACCTAGAACTGCCAGAAGCCATTAAATTAACATCTCTATATAAAACAATAGTACTTTGCTTGTACAATGTAGTATTAAATTATTATTATTATTATTATTATTATTATTATTATTATTATTTTATAGATGAGTAAGGAACTTTAGTCAATTTTTTACATTTTGAGTTTCGGTGTTAAACTGAACAATCTTTTCTTCCAAAATCATATTTGTACATAGCGTGCACTACAGACATACCTTGGAAGTTCCCAGCAGACAGGTAAAGCCAGGTGAGAGCGGGAATGAACAGCAGAGCTAGAGAGGCAGCAAGGAACTTCCGGCGCCCTCGACACATTCCCAGCATCCTCTGCAGAGCGCACGGGGGTCTCAGAGTGCGGCACAACCTCTATGTGGGCAAGAGCTGGTTGCCAGGGGGGCGCATGGCACAGTCTGTTGGAGAGAGGGAACAGGCTTTATTAAGTTATGCATTTCATGCAAGGAGACAGATGTGCATGAATTTAAGCTTTGATGTTAACTTTGCTTGTCTTTTTTTCTTCCTAAAAAGGATTTTAAGATTTCTGGCAGTATGGAGTGCATTATAATCCTGATATTGGTATGCCACAAACCTTGGATGCTACAGTAAATGCAATGTATCAGTCTGTGTGTGTGTTACAGACCTCTGGAATTACACAGAACAGACACATGGTTTTAAGACATTCTGAAGAGTAATAAAACCCAGTAACTGGACACCTTGCAATTGTTTTGCTCATACCACCTGTTATAAGACATGGGTCAAAGTAATAGAGGGAGTGCATTATGGGCCAAGGGTGCTGAAGAATTTTCTCAGGGAGCATATTTCTATAAAATAAATGCACAATAATATACAATTATATATTGTAAAATACAGGTAACTTTGCATTTAGAAAACTAACATCAAGCGATTTAATTAAGAATGTCCTGCTTTCAATGTGACTCTTGTATTAGTGCTCCATTTTGCTCCGCCTTTGAGGTCATCCAATCAAACAATGTATGAGCAAAATGCACAGATCCAAACTGGGATTACATATCTATTTAGACCTCTATCTTGATTGATGGTGACTGATTATACAGATACCACATGTGACCGCTGTACTGTACATTTAATACATTTCCTGGTGTGGCACTGAATCACTTCTTATGGAAATCGCAGAAGCATGATTTTCTTGATCCTAAACAGAGCAGAACATTACATGTTACACACTGCCAGACTGCGCTGTCTCTTGACGAGCAATGCTTTAACATAGTTCTCATCTCTGGTAACCTCCATCCTTGCAGGGTTCCACACCAAATGGCTACAATGATGCCTAGCTCTCCAACAGTGATCTAAAACCTGACCATGCATTATAAAGCTTTAGCAAAGTTTTACAGTACATTACAGTACATAACTGATAAAATACTAATTATGTATTATTATTATTTATTTATTAGCAGATGCCCTTATCCAGGGCAACTTACAAAATATAAGGTTCATGTATGAGGTTCATCAATTCTCCATGCTATTTTTGTTTTTAAATCCACACCACAGCGTTTCTGAGACAGCTCTGTCTATCTCCATGGCACCAGTGTGACTCCAGGTATTTGACTGCAGAGTCTGAAAGATCCCCAATGAGCCAAGAATGCTTACAGGAATGCTTGTTGTTTGGGGTAGGAGAACGATTTCATATCTGGGAGAAAGTGAAAGCAGTAATTTAAGCACAGATGAGACCTTTTTCTCTTCTGTGTCAAAAGCTGACTAATAAGGAGTTCATTCGAGTCATGTAAGGCCACTCTGACACTGGAGATGTGGTTCAATAATATATTTTGATGTTGAGTGCTGAGCAAGATTCCTTAACCTGTCTCTTTTGCATTACATATGTTGGGTATTCTTAGAAACCTCCTTTAATGCTGTGATGCCTCTAAACTCATTACTTGCAAAGTACAGCTGATAAACGCTGCTGCTGCAGTGAAAAAGATTAAGACGGCGGCCCCAGGAGAGAGACTCTGAAACATCAAAAAGGCAGAGAAAGCTGAAAAAGTGATTACCTAAAACAAGGGGAAATCATCAACCACTTCTCTCTCTCTATTACCAAAAACAACCGACACATTATGGCCAAACTCACCATATTTCACCATTTAGCCTACTGGCTACTAGACTCCAAAACTAAACCCGTGAAGGAGGGCTGTACGTTTCATTCCCTTAAGATTATAAAGATACAATACAATATGGTTTTGACAATGTGCAAATCTAAGACACGATTGTGAACAGATGCGGGTGTAAAGAAGATGTACTACCCTTTCCATCTTTGAGATATAAAAAATGCTCAGTCTTTATATCACATGATCCATAGCTAATTATAATCTGTGGAGTATAGAGGTAGAGTAAGCGTTATGGGTGTGCACGCTGAATGATGTAGAGACTACAGATGAGTTATGTTGGTTGTCAGCCGTTCTTCTGAAGTTATTTATATGTCTACAGATTTTGCAGTCTGTTCCCTTGCCCGATTTCAATAGATGAAGCGTGTTATTCAATGTGAACTTTGTATGAGATGCGTACAAAGAATTTTACACTGGGTGCACTCGGATCCCTGATACTACAGATAAGTGAATTTTCATCTGCCGGAGAGAAGTTTCCCTTTCCTCTCCAAGGCCTACACGAATATAATTTACCCCAAAAGGAGAAGCCTCTGTTCTCATTTGATACCCATCTTGACGCTTGTTTTGGCCTATTATGAGATTCCGGTGAGGTGAAAATATGACAATTTCGGCATTCTCCGAAATAGAAAAGAAAGAGAATAGAAAATATGCAGGCTTTTAAAACCTTAAAGAGACAAATGGCTTCTTTATCGCATTGTGTGATTTCTTTGAAGAGATTTTGTGATTCTATTTTATTCCAATTTCATACCCACCCACCATGGACAGAAAGAGATAGCGGAGGTGCAAGATCATTAAGAGGGAATGAACTGATGTGTACAGAAGCACCAGTGTACAATCATTATGTGCCATTCACGGATATTCCCAATGGAGCGCAATGCTGACGGTGGATGGCTTTTTCCACCTACTACAGGCATATTTTCTTTATCACTCCTGAGAAGCCCACACTTATCTCAGCCCACTTTAACACAGATAATCCCCTAACATCTGCCCACCTCTGTCTGAACCTCGTGTTTACTTCCAAAAGGAATGCAACTAAGCTGCTTTTTTTTTCCTCAGCACTATATCATTTTTTAAACCTTAACGAGACTGAAGGTGTGCGAAAGCCAGATTTTTCACCAGAAGGAAGTCATTATTTCAAGATAAGCTGCATCACTATGTCATATTTGTATATTTAAAGAAGCTTGCATAACAATATCCTGCATCAATTTGTCAACATTTGAGAGGTTTAAGGTTTGTTTTTTTAATATATTGAAATGTATTACCTTATACATCTTTGCTACTTAATTTAAGCATAGCTGGAAAGCAAGGAATTACTTAATCCAATCTACCTTAGTACATTTTAGTTTTCTTTATACTATTATCTTTACATCTTTTATTCAGTAGCCAGGAGCCATTAACAGTCCCTACCCAAGACAAAATGAAACCTGGACAATCAGCAATAAAATACCGATTTGTAGAAGTAACACTTGCTGGAGCCACGGCACACAAGAGACTGTGTTCCCAATAGAGAGACAATCCAAAATGTCCATAGGAAGATGTCCCATTGAGGCCTCATCCTACAGCCATATACAAACTACCATTAAACCCTATCAGTGCATGGGGAATTATGTGTATACGTGGGAATTCAGTTCTAAGGTTGTGCTCAGCATATAAACTGACGGCTAATATAACTTGCAACAAATAAAAACCATAAACATGCCTTCTATGTTGATGAATTGATTGTCTTCACTGGTTCAAGTGTTTAAATGTAAGAGTTTACTGCCAATACATTACTGTTATGTAATCTATTTATACGAATCACAACTTGCTACAATATGTATTAAGAAAGTGTGATAATATACACTAATACATGCCAAGAATAGTCTAGGGAACAAATTGGACATCATTATGTAGGACTCGATGTTCTTTTAATTGAGTCTCTCGCATATTAGTATTAAGTTATTATTATTATTATTATTAGTTACCCGTTGTGAACAGTAGGTAGACAGATGGGGCTGAGAAACACAAGTTGTATGAATGATTAAATAAGCACAGGAATCTCAGGCCAAGGAATACAATAGATGTCTTCACTGTTGAAGGGAAGAGAAACAAAAACATAAAAACATCTCGATCATGTAAGATTCAGAATGTATTAAATAGTAAAAGCAGCCTTCATTAGCAGCAATATTGGCAGTGACTGAATCGCAGCAAGACAGCGGCCACACAGGTGCGCCTCCAGCAGGGTTCTGTAACACGGCCAACCCTCAGCTCTGAGACCTTGGGATGAAGATGAAGGAGCTGCTTTGATTTCCCCCCCTGCTGTGGCACATTTTACATTAGCTTTAATGGCCAGTGAAAGAACCCGCCTCTGCCCATTTTAATGCACCCTCGCTTCTTAAATTGATTGCAACGGGCATTGATTGCACAGTTATTAAACCAAATTAGTGAAAAATCATCTTTATTAAGTAGGTGCACCAGATTAAAATGATACACAGTCTGCTAACATGATGAATTCTGAATTGACTGTTAATTAGGATACTCAGAAACTATAGTATTTTCTGCCTTTCCATGATCTTTGATATCTAGAGAGTGTAGTGTGTTGGGTTTTGTACTTTCTGTACAGAATATACACAAATGGAAATTGGGCTTCAAGGCATTCAAGACGGAAAACAGGAGACACTTCTTCACACAGAGAGGCGTCACAATCTGAACAAACTCCCCAGCGATGTGGCTGAAGAGACAATTTGGGAACATTTAAAAATAGACTGAATAGGATCCTTGGATCACTTAGTTATTAATGGACACCAAACGGGCACGATGGGTCGAATGGCCTCCTCTCAATTGTAAACTTTCTTATGTTTCTTATACACAAAAATTACTGGAGCAAAGTAATCCCAATCTACAGAGTAGTTGTGTCCTGGTGGCAGTCGACCAAGCATTCTCATGAATGTAATTTGATATACGATAATTCTGAATGCAGTAAGGGAGATAACATCTGAAGTCCTCATTATCCAGTTCATCCAATAGGTGTTCAGTGGGATTTAGGCCAAATCTCTGAACAGACCATTCTCCTTGCGCCACTGTATTATACTCTCAGCATTGCGACTATCTGCCTTTTGGGAATAAGTCGTACAGGTGCTCGCTTTAAGCCTTGGCAGAGCACTGCTGTCTAAAATATCACAGAGCGTATTCACGGTCATGGTGCCCTTATAAAAACAACAACATCAACAACAAAAAGCTCTTTATATAGCGTGTGACCTTTGCTTTTATACGTTATCAGCAGTGGAAGGCTTGTTCCATTACTTTTGGTAATATACTGGTTTTGTATGCAGTTTTGTTTTTCCTACACACTGTGCTTTGTCCACTTTTTTTATTTTATTTTTTAGATAGGCTGGTATAACCTTAGAAACTATTTATTAGAGTCAGCATCTAATTCATTTAGATCCTGCCATCATGCACAGAGTTGCTTTTCATCTTCCCCTGGCATTATTTCTCTCTGGGTCATTAGGTGAGTTTGAGTTTGCTCCAGGTTGTCGGACTGAGCCGGCGGAAACATTAAACAAAACATTTTTCATTACAATTTTACAAATAGAAATGGCAACAGTAGTTTATCATTTTCCTTTGCCCTTAGCACCACAGAATTACCCTACTAATGGGGAAAACTGTACAGTTGGAGGCTACACATAATTCCTGAGCAATTAGTCTTGATTTATTGTTTCACTGAGACAAATAATGTTGATAAAGTGAGTTCTTGGGACCTTTTAAGAACATGAAGTGCAAATAATATACAGATTTCTACATTGTGAATTGGTACAGTTAGTATCACACCAGAGGGGAGAGCTATTGTGCCCCTGTATATTCTGGTCACGTGCGTCTTTCTTTACATTTGATCTTTTGGATCTGAGTTTGTATGTGTGTACCAAAGTCTTTAAATCCAATTATCGTCCATCAAACAAGAGTCCCAAAATAATTTAAACAAAGATATTTGAACATATTGCAATTACATTTTTTTTTTCATTCCTGTCAAAGACAGGCACCATAGCTTCATTGAATTTAGTAAGCTGCTGTTGGTTACTAAAGCATAGTAATGTAATGAATCAAATTAATGTACAAATAAATAAATAAAAATACAAATAAACTAACAAACCAACCTTGTTTGCTCCTTTAGTTAATAATCTAAAGTATTTCACCCTATGCAATCATATTTCAACCTGTGCATCCCTGCTTATTTCCAGCACATTCGCCTGAGAGCATGCACACTATTTTCTTAAATAAACTCTTTCAAGTGAACAATATACATAAATATTTATATTTAACAAAAACACAAAATCGTACAAACTTACGGGACTTCCACTAATACACTGAAACAGATGCTTATGAACTACAATATAAAGGAAACTGCTGCTGGCACATATTTTCCCAAAGGTACCGCATTTAACAGTACTGTAGTTCAGCCATCATATGTAGATGCAAAATGTTCATGACTGAAGTTGACTAAAGTAAATATGTATGGTTGGCTAGGCCGCATACAATCTGTTTTCCCTTCCCCTCTCAGAAGAATGGGTTCGGAGGCTTTACTGAGGGGCTGTCAAAGTGGAGGTGACAGCTACAAGTCCTCTGACTGACAGCGGTGAAGAGCCACTGAAGAGAACATGACAGAGAGCGACCTCGGACCTCATGTATATTTGTGGGATTCACCAAACACTTGATGCTCTCAGCACGTACCTGGGGAAACAACACCCCATTACAGATAGTGCTGAACCAACTGTTTTCAGTTCTCACAGAGTTTAGTATCCTATTTAAAACGGATCATACTGTGCACACTGTTTTGGCCCCTTCATTATTTTAGCCATCCTTTGTGCACTTCCAAGTAAAATTACCCTTAGCTTGATTTGATGTTCGAGAGGAGCATATGGCCGTACATATGTACTTACATACTTACATGCTTAGACTTGTACAAAGATCATTCCAGCTGGATGTGAGTACAATGATGAATTAGCACAAATAATGCACAGCAACCTACAGCTTCATTTATGTTTTTAAAGAACTGTGCAGGTTATGTCATAAAAACAAAAGGGAGGGACTGAAAAAAGCATGGACAGTTCACAGAGCAGTCCAGGCTGCTAGGAAGGGTGAGGTGCTGACCTCACAAGGCTGTGGACTGGACTTGGCTGTCCATTAAAACCCAGGCATGCCAGGATACTACGGAGGGTTCAGGAATATGGGTTTTTTTCAGGAATGTGAAATTCAGCAAAGTGTTTTTCGAGAGCCTCCTGAAACACATGTCAAGAACTTCACAGGCTGTAACTAAAGAAAAAAGGGGAAGGTGAAACACACAACACACTGACATGGTAGCTTTTTCCAACCTCTGCAACATACTTTTGACTTTATTCAAAATAACTGGAAATTTAAAACACAGCATTGCCTAGAACACTTAGGCATTTAAACAATTCATATTAATGGTCCTGCAAACACACTGAGGATGCTGCCCTGCATCACAGAGCACAAGCACAGAATATAAGATTCAAAGAATATGATCTTGAAGATTAACTTTGGGCCTCATTTAAATAATTTAACTAGTATTTAAATTCTCATTTCTCCTTAAATACTTAATGCTTACTTGCTTGCCAGTAAGGTGTTTGGCACAATGCTCTTGGTACAGATTCTACGAGTCTCTGAACTCTACTGGAAGGATGAACACCATTCTTCCAAAAGATATTCCCTCATTTGGTGTTTTGATGATGGTGGTGGAGAGCGCTGTCTAACACGTCGATCCCAAATCTCCCATAGGTGTTCAACTGGGTTCAGATCTGGTGAAGGTCATAGCATATGATTCACATCATTTTCATACTCATCAAACCATTCAGTGAGCCCTCGTGCCCTGTGGATGGGGGCATTGTCATCCTGGAAGAGACACTCCCATCAGGAGAGAAATGTCACCAAAGGATAAAGGTGATCACTCAGAATAACTTTGTAATGATTTTCAGTGACCCTTCCCTCTAAAAGGGACAAGTGGACCCAAACCATGCCAGGAAAATGCCCCCTACAGCATAACATAGCCTCCGGACCCCCTCACTGTAGGGGTCCAGCAGTCAGGCCTGTAACGTTCTCTTGGTGTCGCCACACATGCACTCGCCCACTTGTTGAGAATATGGTGAAGGATGACTCATCTGACCATATCACTTTTTTCCAGATTTCTGTGACCAGTGCCTATGGTGCCCCAATAAAGTCACATAGAACCTTTCCTCTTGTCATCCTGATTACAAGTCAAGGTCAACTGGGCCTGCTCAGCATTTTTATACATGCCACAGAGCATGACAGGATGTTAATTGCTTAAGTGTATCACGCAGTACACCTGTTTGGAGGCATCTGCATTCATTATGTTCCTCCACTCATTTATTCGGTTTTTCCTTTAATTTGTCACCCGTCTGTATACATACACACAAACACACATACATAGATATATATCCTCTACATTATTATTATTTAAAAAATATCCTAGTACTATTTCTTAGTGTCTTAAAATGTTACTGTAATATAATAGAATATTAAATCTAATGAAAAATCTCTGACTGTGCAGCACAAAGACATCAGCTAACTTTTAATTACACTGCAGTTAGAATACAGTTTGTCTCTATTTCTGAAGCACAAACGACAGCTCTTTGTAAAAGACTGTGTTGAAAGAACAGCTATCTTTTGAACTACAGCAAGCTGTTTTTAATCATACTGAAAGTAACCAATTTCATTTTTTTTAATGCAATTTAAAAAGATGTAGGCCTATCGATAACAATAATAAGGGGGTTTATTGACACAAAGACAGCATATCTCAACTGCAAGCCACTGATTTTGTTTAATACTGAATATTAGAATAATTAATAACGGCACTATAATGGAATATTATGGCATTTTCAGATTTGCTGTACATTCTAATCTACACGAAATGTTAACATGAAAAAAACACCAATTTAAATACAGAGTCCATCCATTTAAAGTGGATATATCAAAAACAACAGCCAAGAGACATTTGAAGCAACCATGGCAACCAAGCAAATATACAGTGCCTTGCGAAAGTATTCACCCCCCTTGGCATTTTTCTTATTTTGTTGCCTTACAACCTGGAAATAAAATTGTTTTTTTGGGGGGGTTTGTATCATTTGAGTGACTACCACTTTGAAGATGCAAAATATTTTTTATTCTGAAACAAGAAATAAGAAAAAAAAAAAAAAAAAACTTGAGCGTGCATAACTATTCACCACCCTAAAGTCAATACTTTGTAGAGTCACCTTTTGCAGTAATTACAGCTGCAAGTCTCTTGGGGTATGTCTCTATAAGCTTGACACATCTCGCCACTGGGATTTATGACCGTTCTTCAAGGCAAAACTGCTCCAGCTCCTTCAAGTTGGATGGGTTCCGCTGGTGTACAGCAATCTTTAAGTCATACCGCAGAGTCTCAGTTGGATTGAGGTCTGGGCTTTGACTAGGCCATTCCAAGACATTTAAATGTTTCCCCTTAAACCACTCGAGTGTTGCTTTAGCAGTATGCTTAGGGTCATTGTCCTGCTGGAAGGCGAACCTCCGTCCCAGTCTCAAATCTCTGGAAGACTGAAATAGGTTTCCCTAAAGAATTTCCCTGCATTTAGCACAATCCATCATTCTTTCAATTCTGACCAGTTTCTCAGTCCCTGCCGATGAAAAACCTCCCCACAGCATGATGCTGCCACCACCATGCTTCACTGTGGGGATGGTGTGCTCGGGTTTATGAGAGGTGTTGGGTTTGCGCCAGACATAGCGTTTTCCTTGATGGACAAAAAGCTCAATTTTAGTCTCATCTGACCAGAGTAGCTTCTTCCATATGTTTGGGGAGTCTCCCACATGCCTTTTGGTGAATAGCAAACGTGTTCGCTTTTTTTCTTTAAGCAATTACTTTTTTCTGGCCACTCTTCCGTAAAGCCCAGCTCTGTGGAGTGTACGGCTTAAAGTGGTCCTATGGACAGATACTCCAATCTCCGCTGTGGAGCTTTGCAGTTCCTTCAGGGTTATCTTTGGTCTCTTTGTTGCCTCTCTGATTAATGCCCTCCTTGCCTGGTCCCTGAGGTTTGGCGGGCGGCCCTTTCTTGGCAGGTTTGTTCTGGTGCCGCATTCTTTCCACTTTTTAATAATGGATTTAATGGTGCTCCATGGGATGTTCAAAGTTTTGGATATTTTTTTTATAACTCAACCCTGATCTGTACTTCTCCACAACTTTGTCCCTGACCTGTTTGCAGATCTCCTTGGTCTTCATGGTGCCGCTTGCTTGCACACAGGTGGACTTTATTTAACTATTTATGTGACTTCTGAGGGTAATTGGTTGCACCAGATCTTATTTAGGGGCTTCATAGCAAAGGGGGTGAATACATATGCACGCACCACTTCTCCATTTTTTTTTTTTTAGATTTTTTTTTCATTTCACTTCACCTATTTGGACTATTTTGTGTCTCCATTACATGAAATTCAAATAAAAATCAATTTAAATTACAGGTTGTAACACAACAAAATAGGAAAAATGTCAAGGGGATGAATACTCTTTCAAGGCACTGTATGCACATTATAAAAATAAAAAAGTGTGCTCATGTTGTGTGAATCTAATTAATCAATCTGTATGATAAAAATTGCATCCATGGATGGGTAAGAGCAATACAGCTAGACAATCATTCCCAGCTCTCAGTCTGATTTTAGGAAAATGTTCTTCACATCAACTGTATTCCATCTTCAGACACATGCAGGTGGTAAAACTTTCTTCATTCCCAAAAAGAAAGAACATAAAAACTACAATGGGTATATCAGGTGTCTTCATATATTATGAACATCAGCTCTTCTGACAGTATTTTTAGTATTATTTATTATCTGACTACTGGGCTTGCACTACAATATACTCCATAAGAGATAGAACATCAAATGAAAGGCTGACGGCCAAGATGTGGATTGCCATCTTCATCTAAATAACCTCACTTTGGCTGCAGACCCTGGTGATTTAGTTTGTCCGATACAGGCATATTGTACCTGTCACTTGTGGTTTGCTCAACCAATGTCCTTCAGTAACAGCCATTTGAACTGGCCATTAATTCCTTTTGATGTCGAATGTATTGTGTGCTGTCTTAAATGAAGACCGGTGACGTGATGACACCAGGAATGCTGGGTGATATTTCAGCTGTTTAGTGCGCCACAACTTGCTATGTAAGGATATTAATGTGCAGTGCAGTGGCTTAAAATAACAATTGTGAGGCTCCTAGAGGATTAGCACAAACCTGAGGCAGCGACCATCCCTGGTTTTAGCACACCAACAACATTGTGAGTTACATGCTAATCAAGTGTAGCTAGAGGTTACAGCGGCAAGCAATTATGTTAACATGTGCATCAAGAGCTATAAATAAATCAGTCTCTCAGTAAATGTTCATCGGTTTGGAGCTTTTTCACATTTCGAAAGATCCACTCTTTGGATGTGTATGTTTGCTGCAGTAATTAGGACAAATTCACAGCAAACTGTTGGAATATTTCTGTTTTTCTCCCTTCCAACTAACATTGTCCATGGAAGCAAAATACACTGCCAGACATGCCACAGAGATTCAAGAGTCAAAAGTCATTGTCTAGTACTTACACAGAAGTAAGGGGATGACAATCTTACTGTTGAGAAGGATGATAACTATTCCATCCCATAGACTGGCAATACAAATACTTTTACAGTAAACAAACTTCTCCTTCTCCCTGTTGAATACTGTCTTACTTTTCTATCTGAATTAGTGATCATCTTCCCAGCTTTGCTTCTTCTCAAGGCTTTACTTTTCTAACACTTTGCCCCAAACAATGTTTTGACATTTCCCGCTTCTATACATGTTTTCTTAAAAGTGTCTTTCAGCAACTCAAACTACTGGAATAAATAAACAAGTTGCAGCTATGACAGGCATTTCCACAGGGCCTCAACACCTACACAAGTCAGTGTGTTGTACAGGATGTATTATGAATTCATATTTGAACATCACCCTTTCTTTTAACAATATAGCAACAGCAGCAGTTCGAGTCTTAACATGAGCTACTCCACAGTCGTATGAAAAATCTTCAGAATTGGAAGACAGCAAGCCAAAACATAACATCCTTTGATGTAAAATTCACATTCTTAGTTTATTAGCCACCATCCGCTTGCTGTGAGAACAAGGGCATACCTCCTACCGCACAAAAGATTCAATATATTAACATATAAATCTAATGTAGTGGCACATATAAGGTTTTCCCCTATTGTATCTAATTTTATTTTTATCTGCATTGTTCAGCCTATATTCTTCTAGTCATATGCTGCTGTACAACTCCAGGTGGCTTTTTTCAAATGCTCTTATTAGCATTAGTCCATTTTTATTTGCAGGCTGGACTTTACACCTAATGTGACTTAACGCAAAGTAAAAACACACCCCCGGGTTTTTAATACGACATCAAAGGACATACAGCGCAGTGGGGTGCTTGACTATTTCAGCTGGGGCAAAAAATGGGAGTTTAGTCACCTTTCAGACAGATCCGTATGGAACGTGCTGGTGTAACAGATAAGATCTTCAATGCAAGTCAAATCTTCCTCTAATCCAGCCCTGCTCCAGTCTGTAAAGGTAAAAGCAACTATAAAAGCAGCAGGATGTGTTCAAAGGGCAGGCACGGCAACGCTATCCCTGCACACCCACCGAGGTCCTGCCACTGCCCCCTGCTGCTACATGATATCGACAACCTTGCAAAACAGGTAGCCTAATGCCCCTTTCAAATGTCTCTACAATATTCCAAGTCATTGGCTCTTGACTCTCACAGTTGAAGCCACAGCTGCGACTGATGCTTTGGAGCACAATTACACTCCCTTATGCATTCTGTATGATGCTTTCTTAAACATGTACAAGTTAATTTATTTATGGATGCTTCTGAGAAAGTTCAAAGGAAATCCTGCACCAAAGAGCAACGTCTTAAACCACTCTGTAAATATTTTCACACGAAGCACCAAAACAATATGCTGACTCAGCTCAGCTCAGGGTGGCTCGGGTCCCTCAGTCCGGCTCGTCAGCCAGGGTGTCTGTCCACTGCTTCACTGGCCACCCACTCCCACTCAGGATGCTGGCATCCCACATCCCACTGCAGTGTGGTGAGATCATGACGCGAATCCAAGATCTCATCCACAAAGGTGTAATAGAAGAGAAGCTTTGTTTTCATAAACCAAGAGTATTTCTCTCTTGTATTAATCCACACATCACATACTGTGTCTCTGAAGAAGTTATACTGACATTTGTTTTGTTTTGCTTCTGATTGTTTTTCTGGTTCATTCTTCTTTCCTTATTATTATTTATTATTATAGTCGATACTGTGGAAAAAAACAAATATTTCCATGAGGAGTGTATCTTTTTGGAGGCATTTGTATAGTTTTACAGCACTTGGGAGTTTTTGAAAGAAAAAAAAAAGTCTATTCAAGCAACAGCCATTGTCGCAAAGCCTTGATATATGTGATAAATAGCACAGTGTTGCTGTGACACTTTCTTTTCAAAGTGATTAATGTACTAGCGTACAGATTTTAGTATTACAGCATATTCCACTTACTTTAATTGCACACCTAGAAATGACATATACCTTGTTGAATGCATAATAAGCCAGAGTTATAACAATACACAGATTTAAGCCTGCTGCTGGCAATTAACCCTTTACATTCCAGAGATATGTGTTGTTTTAGCTGTAGGGGTACAAGTCGGTGCCACTTCGATTGAACTGCTATCTTACACATCCCAAAATCCGTTGACTACAACAAACTAAACCACAGAAACAATTGAAAATATCTAATAAGAAGAAGTACAGCCATTTTTAGCTCTTTTTTTGTTTAACGCACTTGAAAAACAGCATGATTTCAACTACATAACACAGTATGGGTAATGGGTAGACTTACACTGTCATCTTTACTGCCTTTAAATGAAATACATTTTCAATGTGGGGTTAGGCTTTACTGCAGTTTTCCCCATTTGGAAAAATGATATGCATTTCCTGGTTACACAGTCGTGTGGTTAATTCAGAAACGTGCACACTGTGTGCCATTTAGGATCAGTTATTTAATGAGGCTTTTTGATAAATAAAAAGGATCAGTGTGAAATTTGATAATGTACTTCCAAGCGCACTGAAACAATGATGTACAATTCTCTCCAGGCTAAACTGGTTATTACTGCAACAAAAGATTTCTTGCAGACAAGCAAAACAGGTTTTAATTTGTCATTAGTCTTCCCAACAAGAATCTGTCAGGTTACACTGAAACGTTAGTTGACTGTGTAGGTCGCTGCTACTGTATTTTGGCAGACTCCGCAAGTGCTGTCTATCACACCGCCCTTTTTGAAACCACTCAGTCGTTTTAGGAAGTTTAGCAGCCTATGCCCAGCAACACATCGGACTTTTGAAATGGATAAGGCACTGACTTCAGCTCCCATACCAGGAGGATGTATTGTTTAAAGTAATTGAATTGTTATAGAATGAAAAACAGACTACAAAATCAATTAGCCTGACTCATGCATTCAGAAAGCTATGCGCAGTGTTTTCTAAACGTTCATTTTTGAGCCAAGAACTGTAATTACTGAAACTTGCATGCTGTAATGTCAACTCAATTTCCTTGTATCAATTTCTATTTCCAGAATACAATGGGTAATTTTATCCCAGTCTTAACCCTCAGGTGGTTGGGATCTCTCCATCTCCAAGGCCACTTTTGTAGGTTTTCCTTCCAATCTCAGTTAATTTAATGAAACTTGTCTATATGTTATGCTGGTAGTAGCTTTATAGGTGAAAATACATCCCTGCAAAAGACACTGTAGGGGAAATTAAACCCACTTTAAAGATTCACTATATTTCCTATACTATGATGTATGTCCTCTCCTGCAGGAAAACAATGTTCGTTTTTAATTAATGTGCATCTAAGGTACGTGTGGGTTTTGTAATCACAGTATCATTCTGTTTTAACTCACAATTGCTATTATTATACTTAGACTCAATAAACCATTTTGGCATAAGAAGCAGCTGTGTGAAACTAATTCTCCATGTAACATCATTCATCCAAAAAGCAAAACAAAAATAAATACATTATAATCTAATCAGGTACAAAGGCATATTTTTTGTGTGAATGTACTGTGCAAGTATACAAGGGATGTCTGCATTGCTGATCATTCTAGCATGGCTTCCAGACACAGTAATAACATTTACGATTTTCTCTAGACTGCATCACCAAAGTGTGATGCCACACCTATTCCTGATCTAGAGTAGGCCACCCAATAATATTCAATATTTTATGCCTGCCAAGATCCTAAAACTCTTCCTGTCACTCATATACTTTATATAGGAGTTTTTGAATTTGTTTTTTAATGTCAGAAACTGTTAAGCCATTGCTGGGAGCTAAGAAAAAGAAATCAAATTTAAGATTTTTTTAAGAAGGTTAGATGCCTACTTCAGCAAGAAGAAGACAAAGTGTGACAGCTGAGTTAAATTGACAGTTTCAGGTCTCATGCACTGCTGAAAAAAAAGGTAGAAACCAGCATTAATTTGAGTCAATGAGGAGAACAAAAATGTATCTGGAAATCCTGATACTGGATGTATGCATACTAACTTGCTCACCCAAACAAGGTAGAAAAGAAGATAAAAAAGCCCCAAGCATAGAGCACAAAAAGCAAGGCATATCACAAGGAAACAGCAATGGAAAACAAATATTAGCAGGTGCAGCAGTGGTGTCCCAAAGGATTTGTGTGTGTCTGTGGGTGTATGTGCGTGTGTGTGTGTTTGCTTGTCTTCAATTCTCCCGGGTTGGTGTGGATTGACATGACATATCTCGCTGACTGAAAAATAAAAATGGGGCTTAGATCACAACAAAATTTCTGTCTCTTCAAAATGAACAAAAACTAAATATAACTGACCTTTAAAAGACCTTCTCCAAACACAGACTGAGTTAATACAATATTACAAGAAATAGTGCAAGAAATATACATAGATACACGTTACACACACATACATGTTAAGAATGTACAGCTGGAGTTGAAAGTGGCAATGCAGTGACAGTATACACTTTCATGATGCCACAAAACTACAGAATAATCACAATTCTGTTCTATATGTGATAGTGTCTATGGTTGAAATTAGATCAAAACTTTGACGCACTCACTAAAAAGACTAAAAACTTGTATTCAGTGACAGCTTGATTTTTTGCCACATGCTTATATTCTTCTACTCATGAATATAACCACTTTAATTTGGTTATAGTTGTAGTTTGCTATTAATAAGTGGGTCAAATTTGTATTTAATATGGACCTATATCTCTGAATATGTTCTGTAATTAATTGTTGTATCCTAAATTCCTGAGTTGTTCTGTATAAAAAGTTATAGCAATGTACTCCTCTCAATTTAACTTACAAAGTTAAAGAACACTGCAAAACTACAGTTTAAAAAAGATACAGTCAAAGTCTGCCAAGATCTCTTTCTGTTGAAATGTATTTATTTTGAATGGCTATCAGATGACATATAATTTAAAAAAATAAATGAATGAAGCAAACGCAGCAGACATGTTCCAATTTTTTCACAGACAGAGATGCACATTGAATGATCATCAGAACAGTTTCATTACTGCTGGAATGAATCATGGTTTTAAGATGTGCATTACAAATGGACACCTCTATCTCCAAGTAACCAGAAAATCTATACAGGTTCAAACCATGCTGAAGGCAACTGGGAACATAAATGGTGACCATTTCAATCATTGACAGCCCTCAATAGATTGAAAGTGTAACATTTGCAACAATACAATTTATAATCATTCTACAACACATTAGAAATCATGAATTTTCAACTATAATCTGCCTTCTGGAGAAGAAGCCATGAGGAGTCATTAATCACTGGGGTCTATGTACTATAGCCCTGGGTCATGGCCAAGTACAACAATCCACTCAGTTTTGTAATTTCAGTTGCATTTAATATTATTACATTCCTATGGTGGCTCACTGTAGTTTAGTTATTTCACTTTAAGAAAAGCCCTAATTGTAAAAATGTAAAGTACCGATTACCACTGTATGAAAATGATGTCCAAGACTTCAGTTGGTCCATTGTAAGAGCGCAATAGATAGTGCGTGGACTTGGAACAAAAGAGCTGCTAAGTTTGATTTGCATTTTGCAGCTGTATCTACTACCAGACAACAACAATCAGAGTATTTACTCTATTTTCTGTACATGTTTTTTGCAAATATTTGGAAATGCATGCGATACAATGCTGGAATGAATAGCATAGCATGGCACACACACAGTCCATTCAATTGCCATTATTACTCCCTGTCCATTCAATTGTTATTCTCCCCAGTTTGACTTCATGATCTCGCCTTTACAGCTCGTATACGGTCGTCGTGTTCACATATTTGTAACTGAATTCATTCAGGACTTATTCACAGTCAAGTCAGTGTTTTGTGGCAGTGATTTCTGTTCGCATGCAAAAAGTAGGCTATTATTATCTTCCATAAGGTAAAGCAAACCTAGCCCCACAGTCCTATCATGAATGCAATGGTAGACATATATATATATATATATATATATATATATATATATATATATGTGTGTGTATAAGGACTGACAGCTCACAGTTTATAATGTACTCTCCATATGTACCTAATTCAGAGTTGTGGATGTGTTGTGGCCGGATCAAGGCGAATGAACTATTGCAAGTGTGTGATTTGCTCCTGGTGGAGTTGCAACGTGCAGATCTACAACAAGCTCCCTTTGTGTGGCGAAGTTCAGAGGACAGACAGCATTGCATGAAGCCCGCAGCTTACCTTACAGAGCAGGCGCACGGATGAGGGACCCAAGGGCCGCAGCCCTGTCACTGTGTCCTCCGGTGACTGGGTGCTGTAGCGCCGCTTGTGTCTTCAATCATCCGGAAAAGTAGCGGCGCATCGGGCGGCGTCAGGACCCAGCGAGGGTGAACAGCTCCCACGCCCGCCTCCTGTCTGTCAAGCGCCGCGGCGGCTACTGAGCGACTGGCCGGCCAAGTCTTTATATCCCACCTGATGCTGGAGAAACAGCCGTCATATCGTGTCTCTTCTGTCCCCCCAAGGACGCCTGCTTGTGCATGTGTAGTTCAGTCTCTCGGTGCCCCCTTTCTGCTAACAGAGAGGAGGCTATTCGGGCTCTTAGTCTATGGCTTCCGAGTCACCGGCAGAGCAAGGGTTGCAATGCAAATCCCGGCTTCCTGTCATCAATAGTTGTCATCTTCTTAAGTGTCAGTCTGGTGCCAAACTTAGCCCCGTCTATGCCCCCCGTCTCCCTCTCCTCCTCGCAATGTCTCCTTGCGAACTTATTGTGTCCCGTCTCGTTACTATGTTTCACTTCTCCACGTCACAGTGTCTGGCCAACAGGAGAGCGGGGATCTGCCATCACAAACCCGTGCTCCAGCTCCTTGAGATGGTGTAGGTTGGCACATAAAAAGTCATCCCACCTACTCACTGATATTATAACGCTTTGCTGGCCGGGGTGTGTGATACTGGACGTTGACTGGAGTCCGACACATCTACACCCAGTAGGACCAGAGCTGGTTATGAATAGGATGGCAGTCTTGTTTTCTCCTCTTCCCGTCTCTAAAGTAGCTCTTTCTGAAGAGGCTCTATCGGCACCGTCTTGGCTCAGCTGTCTGATCTTCCCAACCCCCTTCCCTTGTTTGGTGGCATCCCGTTTCTTGGGGGGGAAACTACTTTTATGCGCAGATATATCCAGGCAGAAAGACGACCGGCTCCAATCCCCGCTGAACAGGGGCCTTGTGTTGGGGGGAGAAAGAGCAGTTTATGTCCCAGATCTGTGGGTCGCTTCCTCGTCTTCTGCTGGGCATTTACAGTCCGCTCCTTTCTGTGGCCATGTCGGTGTGTTTGTTGTGGTGGCTACAAAAAAAGAAGAAAAGTAACAAGTGAAGAGACTCTGCGAACTTGAGGATCCAGGGAGAAGGCCTTTAATAGGGATTCCGCAGCCTTTTCACTCTTTTCTTCCTCTCTCTCCAGACCCACTCAGTACCTCCCCCAACCCGCGACGTTGCACCGACACCGCGCCAGCCTCAGCTGCAGGGATTGTGTGCAGACGCTGTCCCTGCTTCCAAAACCTGCCCCCCACCCCCCCAACACACATACACATATGACAAGCAGGACACGTCCAATCCACAGCCACGGAGCCCCCCCTCCGTTTTTGCACTGGAGTGGACAGCAAAACACGGATACCGAGAAAACGGATTGGATCCAACGCAGGGAAACGCACACTGCAAAATCATTTGACAGTTCCTATAGTTAGCTTTTGTTTGAACTCATTCAGATGCTGTTTGCGATTTCTCTTTCAGGATGAAGTGGCCTGTTCATTGGAAGTTGCTTGCCTGGGAATGTGCAGAGGGGAATGAAAGCTATGTATGTATGAGGGAGTGTATGTATGCATGTATGGTGTATAACCTTGAAGGTGAACTTTTATTGGACACCATCTAGTGAAGAGATTTAGTTCAATCACAGGAAATGGGTTCAAATGCACATTACACAGTTTGCAAATGCTCAGATCTTATCGGGGGTGTTGTTTACATTTTCTTTAAAATATCAAGCTTGATTATTCATGATAGATGAGTATTTTCTTCATATGTCCCATCTATTTCTAAAGCTATAAGGGCTATAAGTGTATATCTGCCTCTTAACTCCACACAGACTATCCTAGAATATTCACTTGGGATTGGTTAGGTTCATATGTATATTCTGCATCTTTTAAGTTTCAAACCAGTCTCTTTACTGGGTCAGTTAGCATTCAGATATGCATCATCGATTTATTTTTGCTGTCCTTCAGTGAATACAACAAATCTATAGCCATCATATATCAATGCATCTGTATGTCATTCTATTTACAGTAATCATAGCCAACAATGCTCAAATTGATTTTATTATTTGAAATTTGAATTACATGCCCTGTAATTTTACATGCACAATTCAGTATGTATATTGCTTAAACTTTAAGTAGTATTGTTTATCTTGTGAGTTTTCCGTTTCTGCCCTAACCATTTCATTATAGGTCTTCCGCTAAATTGCATTGCCTTTCACTTTGCATTAAGATTTGTGTCAGGGTAACATCTTCATGTCATAGAGGGAATTGAATACAGTCATTTGTTCACAATATCTCATAAATAGCTTGACAGAATATCCCTATTTAGTGAGATTTCAGAGTCTGTGAACAATTTATTATGAGTGTGTGTTGAAATAGGTATACAGAACAACTGTTCCTGTGGGTTTCCCCAATCAATTTAAGAGACAATATTTTTCTTCAAACTAGGGCAATTTACCAACGTTGTTCCAATCAGAGGTATATGGAGACAGCACTGTTTGAAGAAAGAGAAAAATAATAGACCACCTGCACACTTCCAGTATTCCCAGAAAAGCTAAATGTCAAGGGAACATTTCTGTAGCCTATCTGAAGGTGTGTGCTTGCAAAAAAAAAAATCATTTTGGATTTCGTAACTCATTTTTATTCTTTCTTTATCTAGCAAAAGAAAAACAGTCTCTTGATTGTTCTGCAGTCTCCCAGCTCACCGTCATCTTGACAGGATAATTTACTCAGTGCTTCTCTACCAGCCACTGACACTGATAAGCCAAATAATAGCAATATAACAAAACAGACTAGGCAGAAAGAATTAAAGGGGGGGGAATGCAGTGATTAATAAGGAAACAAATACACATGGACATATTTTAATTCTCATAAATTAGAAAAGGGAGACCTAAAATAAAACACACATAAAAAAGGGTCTAGTAGGGAACAGAAATCCCTATTAACACCATGACAAACTAGTGCTGATTGGCTTCAACTAGAAATATTGTATCAGAGGTTTTCTAGAATAATGCAGAATACATATTCAGCTCAGTCTATGTACAGTAGCTGTGGAGTCTCTTGTTCTCATTAGACTCTCACAAGGAATTTGCAACATATACAAGTGTGGGAAGATCCTGGCATTTGCCATGTTCAAGCTGTGGTTTTTGAGAGAGATCTTTATTGTGGTGACGGCATTGTAACAAATAATCTCCACCAGTGAAGTGATCGATATCTCCGTGCAGCCTGTTGACTGACTTTAGTCACTGTGCTCCTCAAGGTCACATGAAGAACTAGTGCAAGTTCCTACCTACTCTCTACTTGTTCAGATCTAATGTGAAAAGACAGCTGTTCTCTCTGGCTTCCCTTGACTGGCCATCTTCCTTATAACCGTTGTGATATTTGCTCACATTTAACAGCCTTTGCTTTTCATTAGTGCTTATTTCTCTACTTAGTCAGCCATCTGCTGTCTGTTTTTTTTTTTAAGTTACTCAAAAAGTAAGCTCCTTGTTCATCTAAATGCAAGACCGTTGTTTTAGGATTTAGAATACAACTATTCATTTTTGAAACCTACTGATGAAATTCATTTTTCCCTTTAAAATAATGAAATGCAAAATCAAATAAGTGTGCATGCTTCTCTGGAAACTATCTATCTTTCCAGTTATTATGTTGCATTTGATCACCTTTCGAGTTTCCGTTGATCTACTTTGTTTTCTGCAATTTAACAAAGCTGTTAAACATGACTTTGTTTTACTCAAGTTCATTTCCATTGTTAAATTATGAGCTCAGTTCAGTTAACTTAAGTGAGAGGTGAAATACAAGGAAATACAGAAAACACTGGGGTTCCACAGACTCAAAATCTTCAGCCATAAAGATATAAATAACTGCAGTTTATGATTTGTGTGCACTAATACATTATGTACTGATTAATTTTTAGTCAATATTTACAATATTAGCCAGGTAAACAGAAACAGTGAAACCAATTCTTTTTTAATTGGTTGCTTGAATGAATATTGTGGGAATAAATCATTGTTGTTTTAATAAAGGATTCCAGTGCTGCTGTGACATGATTATTTTCCCGTATATATTGTTTGCTTTCAATATTTTATATTACCTATTTTATTTAATATAGATTCAATGTTTGCAAAATTACTTTAATAAAACATTTGTACAAGAACAGGAAATGATAATTAATTATTAATGCCATTCAATGTCTAATGTCTCCGTTTAGATATCATTACCGGTCCTGATCTTTTAATTAAAGTGGTTTTCAGGCCTCATAATATTATCACTAATAAATGTGACAAATGTTACAGCAATCTAGTTTATGTTTCAGTATAACGACCCCTATGATAGCGAATGGAAAACGAAACATTGGATTATAGCCCTACCTGTCACTATACATAATATACAATGCACTGATCTGAAGGTGCTGGCGTTTAGAATTATATGTATCTATTCCAAACCCTTTCCCCTAAACACACAACACTGTTTCTACATATCAAAGTCAATTTAACCAATTTAACTATGAGGAGAATGTTTAGTTTTAAACTGTATTACACTTTGACAGCATGTGCTAATTGGTTTCCCATTTCATAAGATTGGCACTTGTTTTTTGTGTATTTTACTACTTAATATTTGCAATAAAGAATATTGCATAAGCCTGTTACATAAAGATCATAGAAAGCACTATATTTGAATAGTGGAGTGTTCTGTCATTTTAATACTGTAACAAAAGGCAGGTAATTCAAAGTTAATTAAAAATTATTCACTACTGTCTTGCAACATTGGTATTAGGAATAATGTAAGTTATCACAGATTTTTCAATATGTCTGTCAATAATGTTCGTACATGAAAGATTCAGTCATGCAGGGCTATTTTGGAGTATTTCCAGGCTTATTTAAATGCCCTTAACTGAGTTTCATTATTAATGGCATCATTTGCATGTGTCAGGATAATTTATCCCCCTACAATTAAATTGCATATGAACCAAATTATATGCCAGTGTTTGAGGAAGAATTTGAAAGGGAAGATCAAAAATCATGTGCAGGTGGGGGGTGGGTTAACATTGTAGTTGTGTGATTATCACAGCTTCATCTACCCTTTGTATGTGACTTCATGGAATGCTTTCAGACTCGCATTGCTATTATTATACTGCAGTGCTTTCAGGATGTGTCAGTGTTGATGAAAACATTGTTGTTGGACTCTTGACTTCATCATTAATTACCAGATGATAATACCGATCCGCTGCATTGGACAGTGATACTTAATTAAGACTGGGCTTCTAGAATGGGAGAAGATAATGAGAGATTCAGCTTCAGACAAAGTTGCTTAATGGAAGTTTTGGGCTATAAGAGGGCTTGGAAATTTGGTTAAATGTTGAAGTTAAAGATTTAACTTCAGGACTTACACTCAGACCAGACAAAACGCTGCAGAAAGACTAATTTTCTTGGTCAGGAGCACTTGCTGATGACGATGAAACCAAACTGCCATCCTGGAGATTAAGAGGACCTCATCTTAAAGAAGTGTGAGTATACAGTATACGAACAAATTATGTATGTGTTAGTTCCCAAGAATGTAATATTCTGATAGGCTAGTCTGAGATTAATTAACGGTTAAGTTATTTGCTTTATGGAATGTTTTGTTAGTATTATTATTAAAATAAGTTAGAATAAAATATTAGAATATTATTTGTTACCCAAAAAGCTCAACAGTAAAGGACCTTTAAAGTAAAATAACACTTCCAAGACTAAACATATCTGAAAACTGGTCTTCTACGCCTTGAGATGTCAAGTGAATTACATCAGATATGAAGAGCATAAAGGAGAAAAAAAATCTATTTACTGTTATTTGGTGTTAATCTGTATTGATGACACTAGATGTGATTATTATCTCATGCAAGAACCTGTGACCTGGAACAGAAAGCAGTCAACGTAAAACACGAAACTGGAACCTGCATTTTTAAATGGCTGTCTTTATTCTATATTTCTTCATTGGTCGGTAAATATGTAAACATCCACAGAATAGAGTTTTCAGAGGATCAAATTCAAAGCAGAAAGCACTGCAATGTGGGGGAAATTAAGGGAAGGACAGGGTTAAAGATGTTTTACACGAGGCAATGGGAGGTATTTATGGTCATGACGAATGATTCACTCAGTAGGGGTCAACATTAAAATAATTTTAAACAGGATGTCTCAAATAAATAATCTCATTATCCACTGGCCTTGGCCTGTGATAATCATTATTCTTGTAAACTCATTCCTTATTTATGAAAACAGATTTTTTTATTTCATTTAATAAGACAGAAACTTCAGCAAACAAACTATGTGTACACTCTTCAAAGGGAAAACTGCTGACCTCCATTCTACCATGCACAATTGTTTTTGGGTGGTTTCAAATCACTCATTTTTATTTTTATTTTAATGTAGCAATGCTGGCTGCTCATCTACCGACCAACCATGTAAACCTAATTTTGTTTTGCGTTCTTATGATCCTTTTATGTTAAATAAGAATATACCAAAGCTACATATTTGTATTTTGTGATAAATGACCTTAAAATATGTGAAAGAAAAGGCAGGTACCAAGCATATACCTATCTTGAGGTTATTAAATGTCTCTGTATTGGAGGCTGTTCATTTCACCATATCAGATGTTGAACTTCTAGTTAATTCATATAAAAACCACCCACACTGACACAATTATCAGCATGACACAGATCCATTTCAGGAGGTTTTACTGGTTATGGATGTCTAAATTCAGTTTCTTGGATCAGAAGGAGGAACATAGCAAGGGAGTGAAAAGGATGTTTTAGAGAGGGGACCTTCAAGACAAGCTGTTGGCCAACACATTGACAGGGATTTCTTGAGCAGCAGTCTGTGTTGTAATCCCATTCCACCACTTAACAAATCATTTATGGTAGAGAAGTGCATATCTCAGTAAAACCTGCGCTGGGATCATTCGAGGTTGGATCAGCGTTAGACATCTTATCGTAGCACTTCTCTTTCCTACTGTCATGGTGCGTTTTCAGCTTGGCTGCCTGCCTGCTGTTAAGGTGAAGGTTCTTCCTAGAGCCCTTGCTTGGGCAACGTACCGCACGATCCCATCACTTTGAGTTAAGCCCCAGCAGGGGAAGTTGGAAGTTCATAAGATGTTTGTTCTTCACAGTCATTGCGATCATTTCCCACTTCAGTAAGTCTCAGCCTGGAAAGGAGAGTTCTGTGTTGAGGTTGGCCTACCAGTTCCTCCATTGCTTTATTGACCCAACTCTCAAGTAGGGTTTTAGTTTCCATGGTAAGTGATTTTTCTGTAGGAAATCTTTCAATCTCATTTTCCAAGGTAAAAACATTGCTTGATATGAATATATAATTCACACAAATATTCAGTTTTATCTGAAATGAGGCAAGATTGTGAGAAATACATATGTTGACCAAAGTGTTCTTATCCAGAAGTGGAGAAACAAGGAAAAGACAAAAGTGAATTGTTAAACTGGATTTTGCAATTGTGTTAGATATGTTATAACAGAGTTTATATGCATGCATTAGGAAGTTAGAGGGGTTTTCTGCTTGCATATTTTTGGAAATCCAACCCAAATGTTTGCTTTTGGATATTCATGAAGACCATATATGTAGTACTGTAGTTATTTCACATATGAATGTAAATTGAAACATATTTGTCCATGACACGTGATTGTGCTCAAGGTTTTAGGCTTGCAAGAAAACAGGCTTAAGTTTATATATTAGTTTTGAAAATTGATTAGTTTCTTAAGAAATGGTGTCAGGAAAGGAGCAATGATTGATGCCCCTTGATAATCCTTTACTAAAGAACCAGTAAAGAGTTGCAATTTCAGCTTTTCTTCCCACCATCGGAAACAAAGAACAAACACAAAGTTTTTGCAGTAAATTATAAGCCTACTTGAAAAGGAGGTGGGGAGAGAAATTTTGACAGTCCTAGCTTACAGTTGCCTTTGATCGGGGACATCTCATTAGAAACACATGCCTTTGCCTAGCTCCTTGAGGCAAACCTCTCCAGCTGATCCTACTTCTAGCAATCTATTGAACATTATTCAACCTTCGACTGGAAAAGTGTGTTTTGTCAGCATAACATCTTTTGAACCTTGTATCTTCAAAACAGAAATCTGTTACAGACTGAAATGGGTTGAACTAGGGGACCAATTTTCATATACTGCCTTGAAGCCAAAACACGAGAGGCAAAGACCACTGATTGCATTTTCCCGCGCACCATGCTGTCATTTAGATGACTTGGAGTAGCAACGCTAGCGAAGATTGGAGAACCTGGCAAATCAGTGGCCACGGGGTAATGAAAAATTCTCTTGAACCAGTCACTCACGAGAATCAATAATTTCAAGAAAACACATCAAGCCAACAAATTCACGGTCAGATAGTTAGTAATAGCTGGTAGCAAACATGAAGACACAAAAACGTGTGTAGATAGCTGTCAAAGAAGACAAGATGGTTTTTCTTCTGGTAGTTAACCATAAGAACATGATTGTTGCTCATGAAGGAATGTGTATAGTTTCATATACTGTAAATTGTTTTATTTGATATTTTATTGATTTTAAAATGTAGTGAAATATTAATATTTATTAAACCATTGTTATTTTTATATGTATTTATATATTTATTTTAGGCTCTATATGTTTAAAATAAATGGTGAGGTTAAGTTCTACAATATACATAAAATAAATGTATGTATTCGATTTCAATATATTTTAAATGTATCCCATATATACTAAATATACAATTGAGGCAATTTTGGCATATGAATAATATAAAGATAATTTCTACAATATATACAAATATATATTTCTGTTCCATATTGGAATTATTAGAGAATATAGTTAAAAATGCTGCAGGAAATGTGAGTGGATATTAAATTCATATGAATAGTGGAAATTAAACCAAATAAAATGATAGACAGGATTAAGTCTTATATTAACAAATATTGTGTGTACGTATATACAAAGAAATCAGGATATATTAAAGCACTGGTAATGCACAATTAATGTTCTATTAAAATGAGTGGTTCCTTATTCAGTATCTTACAAAGATGACTCCATATTCAGTCATCCTATCAGAAGAGACTAAAAGTCTGGACAGCACAATAAACACAGACTCAGTGCTTCCTTCGTGGATCTCCGAGACTAAGTGGAGGGAGATCCTCAACCCAGAGCAACCCAGGAGCTCTCAACGTCATAGATTTGAAATAATTATCCCTCAACAAGACACTCAGAACAACAGAGCACATCTTGCCAGCATAATCCCATGGGCCTGGCCTTGTTGTCTAGCATGAATCAGGAAGACATTGAACCCCCCGCCTCCACCTCACCCTATCTACTCTATCTTGTCTGTCAGAGGTGCCATCTGAAAGCCAATCATGCTGCAAACTGGGAGGGAAGTCCCTCAGGGAGCAATTATACAGATATTCCCTCTTCATTGTATTGTGTTTTTAAAGCAAGCACAGAAACATCCTCCTGAAGTGCAGCAACAATCAGGAAACAATAAGAACACAAAGGAGACTTTTGTGCACCCTGGTGAGAGGAGTCATTGTTCAGGGAGATGCATAAAAATGCAGAAATTGAGAATCTAAAGAGCAGCTATCCTGAGCACACAGCAATCAAGTAGTGGCTTGGGGACACAGACATATAAAACATCCATTCAGCTAGTACCTACTCCCCCAACCAAATGCTTTTTTAAATCTTTTTACCTTTTTGTTAGATATCAATTTCTATTAGAATCCAATAGAAAAAGAGTTCCTGCCATTTCCTTCAGTCTTTGTATTTCTCAGTACTAATCAATGTTAACAAGATTTTTTGTTCTGAAAATAAATTACAATTCTACACAATAATGTAATGAAAATATGTTTACTAATTGAGTGTTCAGTTTATTACAGAACTAATTAATTAGTACAGGCTAATAAAAGGCATGTATAAAAGGGGGATATGATTTAATGTCCCTTATAAGAAGAATTTTTTCATATACACATTCTTGCCTATACTATATATATGTGTGTTAATGGATGAATAAGATTATCCAGGAGGAATCTCATTGAGAATCTGACAGACATGACATTGCAGAATACTACCCAGACTGGAACGATGATTGATTTTCAAATGACTATGCATAATTTTCTAACTAATACACATCGTTTACTAATACACATCATTATCTAATATATAAATACATGGAGATACAAATGACTACAGCATGACTGGAAATTATACCAGTATATGTCCCAATTAGGATTTATATCAGCACAGCTCCCAATTAGCAGCTGTGCCAAAAACAATGCAAATCATAGCCGTGCAGTGGACTAACTTCTGTGCTGTTACAGCTGCAAACAGTAGCAGTGGATTTGATTATTACGGTTTTTTGGGGGGAAGCTTCAAGTCCTTAGCCTTATAATAGAACATACACAGGGTATACCAAAAAGTGTCCTTCAGGACTGGAAAAGTGTTAGCAAAGAACATAAATATTTGGGGACAAAAGCATGTCCTAGGGGCAGCCAGAGTGTATCCATATTATTGCAGAGTTAGTTTCACCAACTTCTTGTTATACATGATTGTTATTCACCTACAGAAGTTATTAATTACTGCTAGGCTGTTGCCCTGAAAAAGCCTATGGGCATAATATACTGTAATATGCTGTTATGCGCTGTAATACGCTATATATTACAATGTGACACATTTTACTGTAATAGAATGTAGAATTTATCATAATGTACTATATTGTGCTGTACTGTACACTGTAATATGTCACTACTACAACTCTGATCGTATTTCTACACACAGACCCGGGGAGGCTATAATTTCCCAGGGAATGTGTGTGTGAATATTATTGTTATTTATTTTCTGTGAGTGTGTGCGCGTGTTTGTTCATGATCCAGCCTCATGAAGTATAGTTGCTTATGTGTACACTGGTTTGTGTGTGTACGTATTGGTCAGCGGCAGTACTTTTGTCAGTCAGTGTGTGTGTTTGTGTGTTCGTGTGCCTGCTTTCAAAAAAATGTGGTCCACTTCTTCCTACCAACCAGCATTTTGTGGGGAAAGTCCTCCTGTGTGTGGAAGAACGGGGTGTGTGACTTTAGCTGCCGATTACCAAACCGTTCATTCTAAGTTTGTTTCTTGCTTATTTCGAGTGGTTTCAGCATGCCGCGAAGATCAGACGCCAAGAATATCTGCGGGTGATCCAGAGTCTGGCATCAGCTTAAATCTTTCCAGTGCCAAAGTGGATTCAATAACCATAGAGAAGCTGTTGTCTTTATTCACCTGCGTGTTTTATTTTTAGCTCCAGTGCAATTTGGAATGCTGCACCTGCACACCGTGTTGGAAAACTCCAATTGCTTCTGACAAGGTCTGAGTAATGGCAGATCTGCTTCAGGACAGGAAATTCATAAAACTCTCTCCATCTCGCTGTAACCAGGATAGATTCATTTCTCCGCAGAGGTGACACCGATATTTATTTGGGCTCAACAAAGAAATGAGCTGCTTATGCCCAAGTTAGTACATATACATTAAAACACACAGGACTGCCAGAAGGAGGGCCCGCCAAGCTTTTCTTTTCTCCTCTTTAACGGTAACAATCCTGGCCAGGACATTTTGTAATGCAGATGAAGGTGCACAAGGGCTGAGAAGGCACCTCCCTTATACAGATAGCAGGCAGGCAGGCCATCCCAGTGTGAAGTCTAAGACAGCAGCACTATAGAAGAACTTTCTGATCTTCGTGCTGCTTTTTTATTTGCCTGGAGGGAGGAAGCCATTGGATATACGCCTTAAGCCATGGCCCCCCAGAGATTTATTTTTTCCTACTACAGCAGTCTGTCATCCACTAGGAATCTTTTAGTTTGTCTCTCCTCCGTGCCTGATGGTTTATATTTTACATTTTGTGTAATTACCATTTCATATTGCTCTTTTATTGTGCTCTGTGGCCAGGGCGCTATACCAAAATTATTCCGTGTCTGCAGTGAGGTCGGCAATGGCTGTTGCTGTTTGTTTGATTGTTTTTCTTGTCCAGAGGAGGAATACAAGTTTGCATTGCCCCACTAACGTCCTTGTGTTCAGGCTCATTACTGCTACTGTTCTCATTTCAGCAATTCATACTGTATCCTTGCACAGTACGGTCTAATTTATTTATTTATTTACTTCTCTTTACAGATTTAAGTCTTTTACCATATACATCAGCCTGCCTTTGCTGATATTTTAATTGGGCTCCCAGATCTCTGTATAGTCCTGGTGTTCAACTCTACTTCCCAATTATTGATTTTGCTGTAGTCTAAGCCATACCAAACATGTGTGCTACCTTTGTATGACTTTTATCTTTTCAAGCAAACTTTTGTTTATTTTTGCTTAGTAGCCTTTTTCAGTCTTGCCTCTCTTGATAGTAATTAGCTTTCTATTAACAATCGTCATTGTCTGGAGATTAGCTATATGATAGCTTGTCACCATGTTTTTGAATGCACAGTATAATTAGTGGTTAGTACCAATAATAACTTACCCATTATGTAGATTTTATTGTTTCAATTCCCTTTATGCCTTTTTAAATTTCAAGAGGTATTCTTCAAGTGAATATACTTCTCCCATCTCTGTGTATATGCCTATGTGTATATATACACACATCAAGGGAGAGCAGGGATCTCTGTGGGATTATTTTCTGTCCAGTGACAGGATGAGGGATGAAGGTGTTGGACTGGAATGAGAGGAGGACGGGTTCTGTTTTGCATAAACACTCCAGGCGTTCTGATTAATAGCATGTGTCTGTAATTGCAAGGAGAGTTAATGTATGTGATAGCGTTTTCCCTGAAAGATGGTGAGAAATGTGACACGCAGCTTGCTTTACATAAGACAGCCTGGGGTCGGGGGGTGGGGGGCATCATGGCACCATTTTGCACAAAGACACCGTTCTGTCTAATTAATAACCAATTTATTTTCTCTTTTATTTATTTATTTATTTATTTATTTAAATCATTACCAAACAAGACATAGGGAAGGAAAATGGAAATGATAATGGTTGTGTATTTATTATAGGTGCCTATTGTTCATTTCAGGATCTTTCTAATATGATGTTGGACATGATTGAAGCCCCATTTCCCTGCATAATATTTACATTAGTCTTTCTTGTGTATATAAATATGCTTGTGGTAAACGCCCCTAGACATTCAACTTGTTCTGACAGTTGAATGGCAGTCAAATAGTAATTCACAAAGTTTAATGTGAAAATCAAGGTACCTGTAGTTGTAGGGCTGAAATTAGGTAAGCATTGTATACAAATGTGACAAATGTTAATTAAGTTTGTGAAACTGAAACAGTATTTATTTTCAAGGTATCACCTACAGAATATGTATAATTAGGCCTATATATGCATATTTATATGAAGACATAGATAATAAATTATATCTTGAATATAAGCATTTGACTGGATTACTCTCAGTTTTGGTGTTTTGCATACATTAACAACAAAATGCAACCATTATTAAATAGAGCTGATTGCACTGCTATCTCTATATAACCACAATGTGCAGTCTGCTGAAACCAACCGCAGAGCTGTAAACTAGTTGTAATTTCATTTAAATTAAATCTGGTACCAAACAAATGTACAAATATATTTTTAACACTTTTAGTATAAACCTTCTATTAAACCACCAAGAAAGAGGATTCTGACTACATTTTAAATGGTTTCTACAAAATAATACAATTTATCCCACAAAACATAAATATTTCCCTCAAAATAAGGAAATCTGAATATTAATAAGTGTTAATAAGACCAGACCAGGCATTTTCTGTTTTCTCCTTGGAATAGAAAGCCCTTGATATCCTACTGTAGGCAATGGAAACACTGAAATCATGTGTCATTGCTTTCACCAACTGTTCAATATCTGTGGTGGACCAAATCAAAGAAATAAAATATCATAATCTAACATCCTGCTATATCTCATAGCACAAAAGTGATTCATTATTGTGTACAAGATACATTTTCCAGTAACTGATTGTAAATATCGTAGCCAGCAGCATTTTCTTTAACTGCGTTCTGTGTGATCAAGATTGCTCAACCATAGGCTAATAGTTTTGCTAATTCAATTACATAATAAAATGCTCGTTTCATTTCTGCAATCAAGTGAGAATTGTCAACAGGCCTGTGAACCTGTTTTATAACACTGGCATTGGGAAATTAGATTTGGTCCAAGCCTTCCCTAAAATCGACAACAAACATCTCTGAATTTAATGGCCAGCAACAATGATGTGTTTATCTTTTTTCTTTTACTGCAATACATACATAAATTATACAAAAACCCAGCTGTATAAATAGGTAATTGTATGTAAAAATAATGTGATATACTGTAAATTACCCAAGATAAGGGTGTCTGCTAAGAAATATAATAATAATAGTGTCCTGCAGGAGAGAGTAAACGTTTGGTCATTTATATCACACTGATGTTCACCAAACACAAGCACAGTCAAATATGAGTTTTCTTTAAGATAATGTAAAGTAGTGACGTTTGGCTGTGAAATGGTGTTACTACATTTAGTATGCGAGTCTCTGGTACCTCCCATCTGTAAAAGAGAGATTACAGCGCCCCCTAGTGCAGCTGAGATGGAGAAAGGATAACCAGACTTGGAAAAAAGGAGAAGAGAAAAACACTTTTGCTTGTTAAAGTGTTTAATGACCTGGCACGGAGTTTAAACATGCACATATCATATTCTGAATTGATTCCAGGCCAAATACATAATTCATATCAGTTATCAAGACAATACAAGCCTGTTGTTATGATGAGAACAGAGCGGTCAGCCCAGCAGAGATTGTCATTTCCTCTGCACTGTGTGATTTTATCTCAGCATAATGCTGAATTTTGAAAGGTCCCAGTGAGTAAACAGAGCTAATGTAGGCTGGCAAATTATTCATGGAATTATAGTCTGTGTCAAAATTGTGTTTCCCATTGAATCTGCTCAGCCTTCTTGTGTCCTTGCGAAATAACATCTGGAGTCTATCTGATTGTTCCCTCTAGAAAAATAAAACCCTCAAGTTCATCTGCCTTATTTGATTGTCAGCTTCAACCAAACAGATAACGGAACAGACCAATCACAACTTGGGCCCACCCGTGAATCACAAAATACAGCCTTGTACTTGATCTGAGTTTAATTTATTGTCCGAAGCAACTGTATGGGAGAGCAAAAAGTCTGGCAGGGCTCCGACTGAAAACACATTAAGTGACTTAAAATGACTATATTTAAGACAGTTCTGTGTCCGTCTACACCGAGCTTCCAGAATTGCTAAAGCTCTAAGTTCTAAAAGGCTTTCTGAAAATCTAGGCACAAAACATCACACATCCGACCTACATGCATCAAAGCGGGAGTGTCCTCAAATAACATCAGGGAGATTCATTTAGCTAATAGGTCTACATTTTGTGGTTCACTGCAATCCCTGATTTTTTAATATTCATTTCTATGTTACCACACTTTCCATTTTCACAATCTTCCCCAGGTTTAAAAGACTGACAAAAGAAAGAAAGTAAGAAAGAAAGAATGAAAGAAAGAAAGAAAGAAAGAAAAAGAAAAAATTGCAGTGAACAGCATTTATATGAGTTCACTTATGCTGTTTAGACCCCTAGGGTAGATAGTGTCAGGTCTGGGTGATGCATAACCTTTAAATCGGTTTTATCGGTTTAAAACACAATTTTACCAAATATCACAGTTATCTCATATAACTTCATTATTACCTAGAAAAAAAACATTGACATTTAGTAACACTTCCACAGAATTGCAACAGAGAAGAAGGGAGGGGGACAAAAACCTGCAGGCTTTTTCACACAATATTTAATATTTAATTTTACAATCAGTTCCTAAGTGACAATACCCCAGTAAATTATAGTTAGGTAAAGTTTTATGGAACATCAGTTTGTGCTTGTGTGGATAAATGATTTTTTGAAGTAAGTAGACATTACAATAATTTATATTACAGGCACACACTGTCATTGTTGGAAATAATTTAACCACAGTACAGATGTTTTTATAGCATTTCTATGTTCATTCATTATTAGGTCTGTAGCTTTAGGTAATGTGTCTGTCTCTGTCAAGCTTTATCTCTGTGACATTTGCCTTCTGATTGGGGTATCTAATGTATGTGCCATAAATTCAAATTTTTAATCAGCACAGTTTAATCAGTGGACTAAATTCATAATGTATAAGGTTTGGCTTGTTTTGGTTTTTAACTTCACTCTGGTCCCAGTATTTCCAGTTTTAATATGGGCACAAAAAAAGCCAAACATCACTTAAAGTAGCCTAAGGCAGATTCAGCAAGCAACTGCTAAAAAAACATCCTAGAGATACATTTTTTATTCCATCCACGAATACCTGCATATAAACTGCTCCCTGTATGTTAGGCAAACTAGTCCTTAAAGAAGCAGATCAAAATCTAAATTGAGTAAAGAAAGACGGAAGCATGCTTGATAACGTTAACTCCTGGGAAAATCCCTCTTGGGCAATTCCTGTGTATTTTAAATGTACAATGGACAGCTAATCTGATAAAGCTTTTAACAGCCTTCATTTCTACTGTGAAGAAAACCTATGCCAGAACCAAACAGAAATTAATGGTAGCTCCACGAAAAGGGATATTATAACATTCTGGTGTTCCTGTAATTTGGACCTAAATGCCCTTTGAGGAGTTTGGACAGCCCTAATAGATGCATTTAGCAGAAAAATAGAGTTTATCTTTCCAATCAAGGATACTACCCAAAGGGGGATGGGCTATTGCCATTACATAACATTTACAAACATTAATTCTGTTTTCTACTGTATGTGCAAACAGATCTGCATTTGCAGTTCTGTGTTTTCCATTTAAAAATCCTTCGTCAATTTATTTGTACAGTAAGTCTAAGCTTAAGCAAAGTTTCGCTTCTCTAAAAACTTTTACTCTTGCTAAATTAATTACCTTAGCAGAAGTACATTTGCCAATCATCTCTCAGGTTAGATATCTTCTGTAACAATAACCTGTATCCCCAGAGAGGCCTGCTGTGGAAAAATCTTGACGGCAGTATAACTCAGTGCATCATCTTGGCAATTTAGAAGTATTGAGGACCCTTGGGCACTTACGGAGGCTTTATATCTTCTCTCCAAGATTCAAACATCAGAATCTGTTTTCTCCCCCTATTCCCCTCAAATTAATGGCTTTATGAATTTAAGATAACAGCTTTCATTTACCATAGGGGCCCTGTTGACTGAGAGATTATTCCTGATGTGGTATAGAAATTTAATAGCTTTTTTTTCTGCTTTGAGAGGGTTTAAGTTAAGGTAGCAACATTTAACTCGAAAAACATTGCAGTCAAGTATTTCAGTTTCTAATATTTATATTTAAATCACCCTTTAGTCATCTACATAACATGATATCCACTAGTATAGACAATCCAAATGCTTGTGGCTTAAAGCTACACCACCTAAAAAAAAATAATGTCTAAGGGTTGGGAAACCTACTAAACTTGGGTGATTTGTTTCTACTGATGCAAACAGTAGTGCATTGGGCAGTCAGCTGATATAAGTAGCTTAAACCTAGTCAACTCAAAAATATGAACCCGTTCTACACTGTTATTTTGGGCAGGGAAGTGCAACATTTAAACTGATGAAAGTCCATGTTGTGAAATGTGTTTAACTTTAACCCTAGTCGTATTGTATTGTAAATGGTCCTATAAACGTTTGTTAGAAATCTCACATGGGTCTTACAGGAAAGTCTAGCTGAGCTGCCATAAACCATTTTAACAGGGGAACTTTTCAGAGTTCATCTAACTCCTTGCCTTTCTTTAAACATATTATGAATACTTTCCACATTAGTTTAATCTGCTACCACCCCCCCCCCCCCAATCTCTTTGACTGTATGAATTTGTGAGAAAAGAAAGAAGGGAACAGAGACAATCTTGGATGACAGCAGGAGATGAATCAAGCCAGTGGGACCTGAGAAGGGGAGATAGAATTCAGACCATATCTCATCTCAGTGATGTCTTATCTGAATTCTGAAGGAACGTATTGAAAGCAGAGAGAGGCACAGCGGGGTTTTAATCCCTGTCCCGGAGGAGAGCTGGAGAGGAGTGCTGGAGAAGTCTTCAAGGTCATCAAATCCCCATAGACTGAATACCGTGTCAACAATCTAGGGATTCGACTTCATTATCTCCGCTTTAGCTGTTTTAGTCTTATATTTAAATCATACCCAGACTAATGAACAGATGAAGGCTCCTGATGGAATCTCTCAATTCTTATACAGTGTTAAATTCCAATTATACCAAGTTATATAAAACATTTTTTTTCTCATTGCTTATTTAAATACAGTTTATGTCCAGTTGTACTTGTTATTGTTTTTTGATAGTGTTATCCTGTAATCTTATCATCTTAAAAGCGATGTGCATAGACATGACGGATGGTGTGGAGAACACACAGAGAAGCAGGCAAGCACCAGGAGGGAACTGTGATCTTCTGATGTTGCGGTGAGGAGGAAACTAGGTCCACTGGCCTGCTGCTTAGGAATAAATCAAACATCTAAACACAGACACGAGCTGACCTGCCAGCATCCCGGTGAGATGATCTCCATTTGAAAACTCAGCTTAGTTTGTATGAGCTCAAATGACACACACATAACAATAAATGTATATCAGTGGAGAGCGGTTACATTTGCCCCCCCCCCCCCAACAACACACAATGTTATGAGTAGACGCCCAAGCATCTCCGGACCAACAAAACACTGTGCATCACTTCCTACATTATGTGTACATGAAGTCCTTCTTAATAAATTCTCCAATGACTCTGTCATAGAAGAGGCTCCAAGAGAAAGTGAAACTGTGAATCTTCAAATTGATGCACAAACCCGCCACTGAGAATAGATTTTTCTCTCCATTGCATCGAGGTTTGATGTGATGAAGCAGTTTGATTAGAGTCTCACATGCTCTTTACTTTTGCCGTGTTCACCAAACGAGACATGTACTTCCACCTTGTAGGGGTGGCTGGGGAAACCTTTCAATATCATGCAGAGCCTTGGTGTGTTTGAGAAGCAACCTCAGAGAAAATAAATGGGGCAGAAGAAGACATAGTTACATGACATTAGTTTAAGATAAATACAGTAATTATATGATAAAGTGATATAATATCATTCAAATTAAATTGATATTATGTAGGCTACATTCTCTCATCATTTGAATTGCTTCTGGCCAAGTGTCACTGGGGTTTGTTGGGGTTTTGAAGTCGGGAAGGGTTTGCTATACAGTACTGATCCCTGTGGCTTTCCAGGCACCGGTGAGTGTCAGTGCTATCTGTGAGCCGAGACAAGTCCTCCGTCTGACACATTACTGTGCTGGTGATGCCATGGGACTGCAGTGTGCAGTGAATGACCTGACGGTTTACATTAGGAGCAGGTATGCATGTCGCCTTGTTCTGGTAATAGGATTGCACGACTGCAGCTACAGTCAATTTGCTACACGCCATTTCATATCATTGTATACAAAAATATTAGTTATTAAAAAAAATACTTTATATATTTATTTATTTATAGTTTTGATTAAAAAATGTGTAGTTGGGGTGATGTATTATTATTATTATTATTATTATTATTATTATTATTATTATTATTATTATGTATTTATGTATTAGCAGACACCCTTATCCAGGGCAACAGTTTACCCAAGAATGATTTTAAAGCATTACAAAAGTGCAGTAATACAATCAGTAGATATTCAATAAGCATACATAATGCTGACTACCATGTGAATACATTTATATAGTTAATATTAATTTTCTTTCCCTCTAGAGTCCTTATTCTTGAAACTAAGGTTGTGTTTCACTTGTAATACAGGTGAGGTTTATAAAAAATAAAACAGAGCTGTTCAAACGAGTAAACGATATCCCAGTCAACTTGCACTACCAACTTTCACAATAATATTTACTTACAGATGTAAAATATATACGAAAGTCCAAAGCGTTGATGAAGACATACAGATTCCCTTCTCATCTCACTTTCTATCCGTCATTTGTCACTGGCTTATAGCTGAGTGAAGATACAGTATTTAATTAAATTAACTCTCTCAGCAAGTATCATTGAGTGTCTGGGGGCCTAATGGAGCGACGCACACACAGCCACATGCCGTTCCCTGAAGGAGCTATCAGCCTCCAACCTACTTTGAGAAGTATCGAGGCCCAGGAAAGGAGTTTTTTTTTTCTTCTCTGCAAGGTCAACGAATTAGAAACACAAGCCATGCAGTTAATATGCAAAATGTTACATCCTTAACATAAATTGGTGCTCGCTATGTCAGGAACATTACACTTCAATCTCAATTGGAATGCCACGACCACTGCGATATAATATTCACAGTGAAATTAAGAATGCATGATGCATAATGTTTGAATTCGTTTTAGGCACCGTGTCAAAGCTACCGATGATCAAAATACTCACTTGGGTTCTGACCCACAGCATTGGGAGTGATGCACACTTGCCATTTCTCTGTGACCTTCAAAAATGATTTCATGTGCAAAAGCCTTGATCAATAACATCTGGTGAATGTCTAAAAGCTGCTTTACCTTAATTTATACTCCCTGAGAATTCATGTACACCCCTGGGATATAGGTTCTGCTATAATGTATGACACATACAATTCAAATGCTGATTCCGAGCAAGAGCAATGAATGGGGATGTAAAATACAACACAGGTTTATTATGCAGAACACATGTAATGAATGACCTGCACTAAAGTATAATTTGTGGAGAGTGCAGAGTTGGAATTTAATCATGCTTTTTTCCCCCACAGCAACACAAATCTGATGATGTTATAAGTATTTTGTCACGTCTTAAACTAGCACACCTCTGATGCTTGGTATCCATTATGATATTTCTTCTACCTTTCCCAGGAGTGGATCACGACCATTCAGATCCATCCCATGAACTGGTCAGCAAAAATATCCACTGTGAATGTAAATGTGAGCATTTATAGATTGGAGAAGTGCCTGTTTTTAAAAACGATCCATCTGTTTGTATTATTTTATGACTGCTACTTCCACAGAAGATATATCTCGCGTGTCTCCACTCTGACATTCTGCACACACAGGCCGTGGACCCAGGGGCCGACACACGTGCTGCCTGGTGGCCCTTCTGTCTGTGTCTCATGCTTTCCTGACCACAGAGGCCACCACCGCCAAGGTCATCTGTTTCTGCCACTCAGTCTGTGTCTTTTAAATTGCCAATGGGTAGTAACTTCCAGTTAGAGGATGCATGCCGTTATACTATGAGATTACTAAATTATATGAGACGTGAGATGAGATGCATGCAGAAAGAAACCAAAACACAAAACCATACTGTCTGTACCGTCTCTCTATACAGAAAATGGTTTCAAAGTCTCTCTATAAAGAAAATGGCTTCAAAGACTCTGAACTCCACGGCAGCTGGTGAAAGATTGGAGATTGAATTACAAACAATAAAGAAGCAAACAAATAATAAAAGTGTGGTTTACTTGCGAGACAAATGAGTTTATTACTTTATTTGGAGAGTGTTCTCTGTCAGTGATTGCGAAGTGACACTCTCTCTATCTTGCTCTTGCACAGCCGTGTAGAGAAGTAGCTTTTAATTAAATGTTCCCTTTGTAAACGTCATCCAGCCACTGGACCTTAATGGAGCAGTTCATTCTTACGTGAAGGCACGAGAAGCGTGTGCGTCCTGCCTCATCAATAAGAGCACAATGGCAGCGTCGGTGACAGTAGCCCCGAATCTGTGGGGTCTAGATAGTCCCATCAGGCCACTTCCACTACCTTATACCAGAGAGAGGCTGCACGACAAAACCTGCTTAAAACAGAACTCTGTGTGCTTTTCTTTTGTTTGCGTTGCTTAATATTCATAATTACGTCATGTCTAGTGCGCAGATTAAAATGGACCACTCTCAAATTGACCATTAGCTACAACTGTGTATAATTGTGTCTGACTGATGGCTAGGCCTGTGGCAGCGAGCAGTGATGGATTGTGTTTGGATGAGTGTGGGAAGGATGGAGTAAATTACTGAGAGTGAGAGAATGTCAGGCTGATTTGTTTCTCACTCTCAAATGCATTGTATTAATAATCCTGCAATACGATACTTACTTTATTTACATAAAAAAGCTAATAACAATAATAATAATAGTATGAAAATGCCCTTCTGGAGGAAATACTATCCAGCTTATTTTTATATCACTCAAGAGATAGATTTGCCTATTTCCTACAATGCAATTTCAACAGAATTTCTCAACATTTCATTGAAATGTGTTTTTTTCCTATGTGAAGACAGGTGCATTATGTCTAGTCTACACCTCGTGTTAATCATAAATTCTTAGAGTAATCTTTAACACACGGCACAATCCAGGACAAGAATTTAAGACATTATGATTTATTTTTTTGAGAAATCTAGATTTTATAAAAATGTGTGTGTGCTTATAGTCTGAACATCCCTCGATTATTAGTCATGCAGGTTGCCTACAGCTAAAGTCAATTCTTCATACCTACAAGCTCTTTGTGCATTGCAGTTCAAATGAAGGCCTTAGGAAATGTTATACAAAATCCCTGCTGTACATTGTGTTTCTATTATATAATATTTATTATGCTGCTTCAATTATTTAACTACTCCTAAGGGGTTCTGCTTTCATTTGTATCTCTGTATGTCTGACTCTCCTATTGTTTTTGTGTCCTTCTACATGCTGCTAATTGTGAACCTCTACAATCCAAACCAAAGCATTTAAAGAAAAGGAGGCCGAGTTTTAAAACTATTCTAAGGCACATTGCCTTAAAAACTTGTCCAAGGTCATTATCTGAAAATATATTTTCTGTAATTGCATTTTCCTCTTTATCACTCTCATCTCCGGCATCCCCTCTCTTCTGTTCGAGGGATAGAAAGCCACAGGCCACGCTGGAGCGCTCCTCATTATGGTGATAGTGATTAAAACATGCTGGTTAAATATGCTTTCAAATTGAATTTGTGTTTTGCTAATTAATTTGCCCCCCTTGACATCATTCTTCTTGTGTACGTTATTTTTCTGTTTCTTTCTCTTTTTGTCTTTCCAACAGTAGCCTGCAGGCCCTGCTCAGATAACTAACTGTGAAAGCCCACAGTGCTCCTAAAAATTTCCAGATACTAATTAGCAAGGAATAATTAGTGATTTAGCAGCAGGAAAGCCTGGATTGAACAGGAGAGAAAACATCCCCATTAAAACAATGCTTTAAAACTTGTGGCCAAAACAGAGCTGTAGTGTTTTAAAGTGATTCACTATCTAAAGGGATGTCCAAGAGGAGTGCTGCGATGTTGGGTGGGTGCTGTCAGGGTTGGTTGCAGTGTAGCCAGCTGGGGGATTGTGCAGCATGCCTTGCAACAGCGACCCCATTGCATTCTGGGAATGTACTGCAAAAACAGATGGTTTGATTCCAAATGTCCCATACATTTGTGGGATCCTTACTGTTTTGTAAAGGCTGGTGCAGGCACATCAAACTGAGTACCAACTGCCAATGGATAACAATGTATTTCATTAACATAAACTGAGGGGCTTTGAAATAGTTTTAAGCTTGCCGACGTTTCAGCATAATTCATCAGATCTGTTCAGCTTGAACATTTCTGCTGCAATAGGTTATAATACTGTTTATATGTTTATTGTAGAGATGTTTTTTCTCATTCTGTTTATAATAGATTGCTTGGGTTTCAAATGTATTTACAAATGATGTTGCATTTAGGATGGATTCAAAGTATTGAACGTAGAGAAACAATGTAAATCTAGTCATTATTGTACTATTATTATTGTTGTGCATTTCAGCTCAGTCATATTTTATGGTATTATTATGATTCATTGCAAAGAATTGCTTCATTATTGTTACAATTTGGGCAAAAGCTGAAACTAGAAGCCCAGTGTCTTACTGCGTCTAACTGATTATTTTTTCCCCCACAGAAATACTTGATGCAGATCTTGATCTGAAGCAGAAACAGACGTTAAAGAGTAAAAACATTAGAAAGGTACACCAGGGAGGTGCTCAGTTATTTGACAGAACAAACAGAGAGCTCCCTGCATGGGGAAGGGGTGATGAAAAAGCATTGGCCATGAAATTCAGCTTTCCCATGACAGTGAGTGTGAAGGGCTCCGGTCTGTTCATGCATGGGGCAGGTACATCGATTCCCTCTGCTCCTATTAACTCGGTAGTGCGCATCCTGTCTGAAACCCTTCCACTGCAGGAACCCCTCAGAAGAAATGGCCTTGAGCATCTGAAATCCCCCCTGGAAATCAGCCACCTTGAAAAGCAAAAGTTTCCTTAACCTTCATGAATACGGCAGCAGGAGAAAGTATGAAAGAGATGGAAGAGAGGTGACACTTCTGTTCAGTTTCCCCAGAACAGATCTGAATATAGAAGAGCAAAAGAAAAAAAAAGAATATACATGCCAGGATATATATATATATATATATATATATATATACAGGTAGTGGACAATATAATGGAAATGACAACATACTATCACTCAGTAGGATGTTTGGCCAAGAGGGCATGGATGTTGCATGGTGTGGAGGAATCTGGCACCTTTTTGTGTGTTCTCACCGGTTTGATGGAGACAAAATCTGCTGCTACGGGAGCCTCTCCAGATGAATGCTCCGGCATTGGCAGAGTCATGAAGAATTCGGACTTTTGTCTGTGTGCTGCTCAAACCACCTGTTAACAACATTTGGACTGGAGCATTGACATATTGGAAGACACCCCTCCCAGCAAGAGAGAACTGCTGTGTCATGGGATGTAGATGATCACTCAGGACAGTAACATATCCTGCTGCATCAACTGTGCCATCTAATGCCATGACTGGACCCAGGCCATGCCAGGAAAATGCCCCACACCATTATGGACTGCCAGAACGCTTTACTGTTGGAATCAGGTACTCGGGATGGTAGTCTTGGGCTGATGTTGTTTGTTCATCAAGAACATAGTGAAGGATGACTCATCAATCCATATCACACTTGTCTACTGCTCAGAAGTCCATTGTCTCTGCTCCTTGCACCACTGGACACACATATGGGCTTTGGCAGGTGTTATATGTGGTTTGTGCACAGAAATCCACCCCACCCTTGCTCTCCCATTTCATAGTTTGGATGCTTGGATTATGAGTTTGTGTCCCCTGTTGCTCTTCGATTAAGTCTTTCTTCCTTTCTCCCAGGCTGACATCACCTCCGAGACAGATCCTTTTGACATGTTAACGACTTCTACAGCCTTCGTCTCTGAAACGCCTGCCAAACGCTCACCGACAATTACACCCGATTCAACAGCAATTATCCCAAAGAAAGGGTGTCAATACAAAATAATACACCAGAAACACCATCAGCAATGTACTGTTCCCATTTTGATTATACATCTTCAATATTAAAGCACTACTGTTAACAGTATCTGCATTTTGCAACATTATGGAACCAATACCTTACATCAATCATTATGAAAAAACAGACTAAGATTAAGACAATTTGATATGTAAAAAGTGATCTATGAATTTAATGTTAAAAGTCTTGAGAGGTGGCTGCCACTACCACCATGTGGTCAAAACCTAAATGACATGTTTCCACACTGCCTTTATTCACAAGGGTACTACTGGTTATGACTGGTTATCTAGAAGATAATAACATATTTTCAGTCTAAGGAAAAAAAAAATGATGTGAGATTTTAAAAACTGATTTCATATTTGTAACAATAATAAGAGTTTTTCTATTGCTGTTCGATTTATAGATTGTATTGTCCATTTTTAATTGGATGAGTATATTACATATATACTTATATAGTTATAATGAGTTATACAGAAAATGCAAGAATTAGAATTATGAATTATAAATATGTATTCGTTATATGTAGGGTAAAATGGAGCTACATCCAGAAAAGTCTCATACTCGTATTTAAAAAAAAAAAACTCACACAGACTTGGCAATGTTTCATGCACTTCTTTAATATATCAGTTTTCCATATTCACAACAAATACATTTACCTCTTTTATCCTTTAATATAATACAGTCTTTTAAATATTTTTACACAGAAATAAAGTTTCTCAGAATTTCATCTATCAAAACGTTTTTTTGTGTTTGTTTGTTTTTTTTGTTTTTTTTGTATGTTTTAGTCGCCATGCCTTCTAGCAAACTGACAATATTTTCATTGTACAAATTTACAAGTGAAATGAACTTCCCAAAATAAGGGCTAATGATAAGTTAGGATGGTGGTGGGGGGGGGGGAAAGGTTCAGGCAAAGTGGGGAGTGGAAAATTGGCATCGATGAGTTTACAGGACAGGAAAGAGGGCACACAGGGGTGAACTACAGTCTTAAAAACATACAGAAAAAAACAAGGGCTAACCATACAAAGTGAAAGTGACTTTCAAATCGACAGAATGGAACACGCTTAAAAGATATACCTCTGTAACAACATTCTTCTCTTTTAAAAATAAAAATAAATATATAAAATAAATACAGCACTCTGAAAACATACACTCCCATGAATTCCTCATTTTGAGCATCTTCTGTACGCAGGGTTACGTGGAACAGCCATATTCCTATGGAGCACCTCACTGTACCAACAGGTCCATCAAAACTATGTTACGGTAGTCATTTGCATTTCAACTCTTTTTAAACCAATTACATTATATGCATGTGTGTGTGTGTGCATATACACACACACACACACACATTATACACGTATACACACAAACACACACTAGCAGTCAAAAAGATGGGGTTATGTTAGATCCACCTGAAAACACTATAAACCACCTACTGGGGCTTCTGCACATGTTTGTAATCTATTCGGAAAAGAAAATATAACTGAGGAAACCTTTTACTGACATTTCCCCTCAGCTAATCCCACAATTCTATTAGCTCTTCTTACAGAGCAGAAAGGAGAGATTGTCATTGTTTTGTGTAGTATTTCGCCTCAAATCCTGGGGTGATTAGATTTGGCTTCCTTTTTCTCTACTGAACAAATAGGAAATCGAGCAACAACATACTAAACATACTAAATAAATCACAACAATCTGAGCAAGAACAGGTTTCAGGACTGATTGACTTGCCTCCCCAGCTGCCCGACTTTAACCCGCTAAAATATTACAGGATCTGTATGGCAGGTGAAGCAACCACTGTAAATATGCAAATAATAAAACCGTTTAGCAATTTCCTCTGCAGATGAATATTTGTATTTCAAATCAACAATTCACACAGATTCTAACGTTCACTGCAGTGAAGTAAGAAGATGTCCGCCAGCCCCTGCTTTTGACCACCAGCATGTGTAAACGCATATTCATCCATAGACATATATGTATACACACACACACACACACACACAACGCAGAGACCAAAGCTTTCCACAAAATGTTGCTGTCCAACAGGTATCCAATAAGAGCACAGCGCTAGGACAGCTGTTTTAGTCATTTACACTTTTGTAATAGTCAAGGGTCTGAGGGAATTAAAAGTTCCCAATTTTTAATACAGATATAACTGCTGTAATTAGGGGTACAATATTTGTAACAATAAATTGAGGGGGGGGGGGGGGGGGGGTGATATTTTTTCCATATACATTTAGAGTAAACCTTCAAATAAGTAGAGGAATATTTTATATATAAGGAAAAAAAAATAAAAAATTAGGATGTACATACAACTACATGACAGGCCACCGTAAACAATACATAAATACCCTGAGGACCTGGCCTGCATTACCCAGACTCTCCCCCACTGCCACACGTGTAAATTACAATGCTGCTTCACACATTATCATTGTGGAGTCGTTTATCAGTTTTACAGGCATTTCAGCCCCAGGACACATGGAAGTGAGGACAGACTGCCATTCGAGTGGATTTTGATTTAGTCTGTCTGAACTCTTCTCCAATTTCTTCTCAGTTGTCCCCCTTTAAAAAACAAATGACCTTCGTGACAGTTTTTGTGCTGTGGAATACTACACCACCGGGATGGAAATCGGTAGTTCACTCAGGTTCGATCTGAAACATACAGAGGAAGCGCACAGGGAGCATCAGTATTACAGCCTGGGAAGAATCATCCGGTCTGCTGTGTGGAGCAGATGGCACAGGCAACCTCTACAGTCTGTACATCACTTTATTGAGCAAAGGTTTCCTAGGTTTTTCAGTTTGGCAATCCTAAGTTTCAATCCTCTTTCTCTAGAACTCTTTCCTAAGACCTGCCATGAACTGTGAGGCTAACCCGACACAACAACACAGCAGCAAGTGTCGATGGGATTGCGATGGAGGGCAAAGGGTGAAGCCTGCATTTCCTCGGACTAAACCTTGGTGGGAACCACTTTGCGTACCTGTGATGCAGCATCCGATACCGTTTAGGAAACGCTGAACTTCTTATCGTTTGTAACTTGGTAACTAGATGGGGCTCTTGCATTGTACATATTGTGTAGTAAGTCTGACAAAGACTTCTGAGGTGCATTAGAAAATAAATAAGGAAATAATAACAATAAATCATTCCACAGCTTGCTGCTGTATCAGATCATATCAAGGGATTGTATTTTTCCATTATCCATATTGTGTTCTGCCCCTTAGACAGATACAGACTGTTTACTGACTTTGTAAAAGATAAACTTACTACCTATTCTCCCATTTACACTGAGGTTTTTTTGGCGCTCCCTCAGCCCATCACTTCATCCTACCTCACTGTCAGACATGATGCTTGGCACTTCTGATATGAAGCATCTTGACACAAAGTTCTACTGTGCTTTCAAAAACAACTGCTGTCTTTTATCCACTGAAAGATTTTGATTTGCATTTTTCCACTTTGCATGTGAAATACACAGTATTTGCATGTATCGAGCTAGCCTTGGTTATCCATCCATCCATTGTCCACCACGTCAAAAGATCAGCAACCAGGTAATGCAGAGAACCAATACCCACCATAGAACTGGAATGATATTTACCAGTTGGACATATATAATATGTACGGTTGTGCTGGAGCTACAAAGCAGTCTTATCTCGGGTGGATTAGCCACTAGCCAGCCGACACCTCCTACGTTCACAATAAAGAGGGGAACACACTTGGTCTTCACAAGCAGGAGAAAGGAGCCTCCAGTTAGGGGAAGGGTCAAAGGCAGCTGAAGTACAATAACAAAATTTAATATTTCACTGGCTGGAAATGCACTATATTAATATATACACACACATACTTATCTCTGCTATGCACATTGTGAGCCCGAGTCCAAGGCTCAGCATGTTGCCGATTTCAGGACAGGATCCCGTGGGAATGCACAGCTGGACTGCAAGAAGTTAGGGATGAGAAATAAATTGGACTTCTCTTATCGCAGAGATCCACAGCAGCCCCTACTGAGTACCAGGCCGGCCGATAGGGCTTGGTTATGTACTCCACAGATCAATGCCTTTCGAATCACCTGCATATTAGGCTCACTGCATGAACTGAGGACGGCCTCTGTGGCGAGAGCAGTATGTTGGTCCATACATATGAACCGTCTTCGATCTGATTGGTTCAGGGCAGTGTGCTGCAGCCGGGAGATAATGCAATTATCATGTGAAAAAGGAATGCAAATGTCTGGAGGTCTAAGCAGTGCAACGGCAACCTTTCTTTTTTAACCGACAAAGGGATACAAGTGTCCAATATACAAATGCAATCAGATAAGTAGAGTTATGCATTGGCGCAATACACACCTGTAATAATGACTTTCCAGCAGGATTTGTGCAACAATAATGGGGTAGCAGATAAAAAAAGCATCTCTCATGAAACGATTGTTACCGATTATCAGAATCAGGACAGTTTACAGAAACTCAAATATTTGAGCATTAAAAATCATATAAATCACACAAGAGCTTGTTGAGTCACTAGCTTATATATGGTCTACATCAAACATGTAACACGTAAAGAGTTCCTCTACATTAAATTAACCAAAAACAACATATCACACACCTCTCCACACAAATCTGCATCTAATTCACTCAGCCCAGCCTGAGAAGCTCACCTCCCCAGTAAAAAACGAGATACATCTTCCCGTTTGTTGTTTTCCAAAAGCTCTAAGCCATCAACTGCCCTCAGTTTCTCCAAAATACACTTCACAACACCCTGAAATTGAAGTGTTTTTCATGATGTCAGGCCTGTCAGAGCTAGATATGTGACATGTGGCAAGATCGCACGAAAACACCTCTTCGAGACAAAACAGACAGTTTTCACAGAGCACTTAGCACTGATCAAAGCTTATAGCAATTCCCTTCCCTGGCACAAAGTCAAGAACAAAACAAAAAGCAAAACATTAACTTCTAAAATGACAGCCGTTTTAAGGAATCTATGTTCTCAAATAACTTTGACTTAAATATGAAATGTTTTACAAGCTTGCAAATGAGGCACGGACCTTGAGAATGGGTATATAGTACAACTGAGTTTAATGTAGATTACACATCTTTTAAAAACCATTCCCTTCATTTTGCTATACCATGGAGTACTGGAGAGCTCTGATTTCCTATTTCTGCTCCCTCATCTCCCCATAGGCATTAACATTTTAGGTCATAACACTTTGCCTGGTAAGAAGGCATTTCTTTGTAACACTTCCTCTTACCTGAAAATATTTTAAACTAATCTGAATAACTAATAATTCGTTTGATATGTGTAAGCAAATCCTCCCAGTTGCCTGAACTCCACAATCCCAAACAAACCAATCTTCCTATCATTCAAGAACAGATATCAAAACGCATCATAGGAAAAAAATATATATTCTCTTCCTGTTTTACCTATGTGACCAACTCTGTATGTTTCAAATGGCTTCTGCTGCCACCTACTGAAACAAGGCATGTAGGGTGGATTTTTCTTTATGCCAAATGGTGTCTCTCACATAAGAGAGGGTTTGTGGGATTAGAAGTGTCAGTAATGTTGCACAATTTGCTTTTCATTTAATCTCCTCTTGTGCATTGCTATTCGAACAGGACTCTGTGGACTAAACCAAGTCTTAATATCACCCCAATCTATTTCTTGAATCCAGTTCACGGCAGTTACAATTACTGTAAACCCCCTCCAGGTCCTCCCAACAGCAAACTTCAAATAAAATTAAAAAAACAAAAAACAAAGATGGACATTGCTTGTATCGTTTCCCCATGAAAAGTGCAAAATCACAGACATCTCTGGATTAGTAGTTAAACAGTTACGGAAAGACACACAGCTTAAAATCACCATTGAAAAAGGAAGGAAAAAAAATAAATAATTCTGACATTCCAGGCCTGCCTGTCCAAAAACAAAACATAGCAAAAATAAACTGTAAAAAATAGAATCACTTTTAAAATGACGCTTGGAATGGTAAGATGGACGTGTTCATGGGTAACAACAAGTAGGTGCTTTTTGATTTATCAAGGGCTTCCAGAACCTCCCAGCATCAGCCCTCTCTTCAGTAACTCATTCGTTACTCGTTTTGAACAGGTATATTGTAGTGACCTCATATTTACAACTTCACACAAGTCTCCTTCCCACTTAGGATTCTCCCATCAGTTCCCGATTTCGATAAATACCGGGCAAAATATGATATTTTACGTAATTGGCCGAGAGCTGATGCAGAAGCGGACCTCACACTCCTTGAAGTAAATATTCAACAGTTGTTAAAAACATATACAGACCATCGAAAGGAACAGTCACAAGTAGTAGTAAGAAAACTGGCATTTGCTTCATCAGACCAGCGGAAAGAAAACCGTACATCAAATAAAGGAATGTGGTTTCTTTTGGAGTTGCGGCACAGGGCGCTACAATAGTCTTACCCTTAACCAACTCTGTGGAAACATCCAGAAGGATTTACTTCGGGAGGACCGCGATGGCTTACGTGAAGACATGGTCCTCCCACTCAGTTAGTGTAATACAGAATCCCACAAAGGAGACGCTGCTTTGACTGGAATGGTAAACCGAGCATCTGGCTCAGCTAGTTAGAAATCCTGTACAGAGACTCCTCTCTTATCACGTGGTCTATCTGCAAAGGTGCTGCCTACACTGTGAACAATAACTCCTAATTACCCAGCTTTCTTCCATTACCATTCTGTATTTACATCACTACGAGCAGAAAACGTGGACAGACACTCCACAACACACTGTGCTCCGGTGCCCGTGTCATTGCGGCCAAAAGGCGGGGAAAAATCTCGTTGAGACAGGAATGGGCTTTAGAGGAGTGTTACGCTGATGGGGAGAATGATTTTTTTTTTAAGAAAGCAGGATCCACGTGATCTGGAAACAGCTTCACGAATGAACTAGCAACGGGCTTTCCTCAGCAATACACGCCAAATCGCTTATGTAGCTTCTCAAGAGTTTCACAGAGGAGAACGGCGGATTAAAGTATATCGGAATGTACCGGAATCTCCCCCACCCGTACACGGTCTTGGATAAAGTCTTCAACAAACGTAGTCCCTTCCGGACACAAGACTAGCAAAAATGTAGGCTACTACCCTCCCCCTCCCCTCAACATAATTGAACAACAAAAGTAAAACAAGAACAATTACAACAACACAAAAAAACAACAAAAAAACAACAACATTCAAGTCAACTTCAAAACAGGTCTGACCCTGTGTCCGCCAGCGCCGCTCAGGGATTGGATACGACTCAGGCCTGCCAACCAATTCCAGCCAATTAGCAGCCGGCGCTGGCTCCCCCACTCTCCGCTCTACAGTGCCGTGTGTCAAAGTGCGTTTCCCGCGCTCTGTCCCACCTTGTGCGCTCCTCAGGGGGAGACCAAGGTGAGGCAGCTCCTCTGCAACAGCTGCACTTTCCTTTGGTCTTTCCTTCCTTCCTTCCTGACTTATTCTTCTTTCCTCCCCTGGTTCAGGTTTTCTGAAGGGAGACCTTCGGCGTGTATTTCTGTCTCCTATGGGGTTTCCACGGCTTCTTTAGTTTTATTTATCCCAGATGGTTTAGCTTAATGGTGTTTTATCTTTTTAAATATGATGCTTGTTTTTGTTTTTTTCCTGTTTCTTGTGATTTGCGGCGATTTCTCTGCGTAAATTTAGTTTGTTTGATTGCTGCTCCAGCCCAGTCGTTGGTTCTTCAGATTGAGAGGAAGAGAGCACATTCTCATAACTAATTTTTAAATGGATGAACCCACTGTAGGAACACAAGACTTTTAAAAAGTGACAAGGGATGTACTGGCGGAATCTGATCTGCTACTTAAATGCTGTGAACTCTCCTGTTAAAAGAAGGAAAAAAGTTTCAATGTAATTAAACTTTTACACAGAAATACAGTGAGGGAAAAAAGTATTTGATCCCCTGCTGATTTTGTACGTTTGCCCACCGACAAAGAAATGATCAGTCATAATTTTAATGGTAGGTGTATTTTAACAGTGAGAGACAGAATAACAAAAAAATCCAGAACAACGCATTTCAAAAAAGTTATAAATTGATTTGCATGTTAATGAGTGAAATAAGTATTTGACCCCTTCGACTTAGTACTTGGTGGCAAAACCCTTGTTGGCAAAACCCTTGTTGGCAATCACAGAGGTCAGACGTTTCTTGTAGTTGGCCACCAGGTTTGCACACATCTCAGGAGGGATTTTGTCCCACTCCTCTTTGCAGATCCTCTCCAAGTCATTATGGTTTCGAGGCTGACGTTTGGCAACTCAAACCTTCAGCTCCCTCACAGATTTTCTATGGGATTAAGGTCTGGAGACTGGCTAGGCCACTCCAGGACCTTAATGTGCTTCTTCTTGAGCCACTCCTTTGTTGCCTTGGCTGTGTGTTTTGTGTCATTGTCATGCTGGAATTCCCATCCACGACCCATTTTCAATCACCCAAGATTTGACGGTACATGGCCCCGTCCATCGTCCCTTTGATGCGGTGCAGTTGTCCTGTCCCCTTAGCAGAAAAACACCCCCAAAGCATAATGTTTCCACCTCCATGTTTGACGGTGGGGATGGTGTTCTTGGGGTCATTCCTCCTCCTCCAAACACGGCGAGTTGAGTTGATGCCAAAGAGCTCGATTTTGGTCTCATCTGACCACAACACTTTCACCCAGTTCTCCTCTGAATCATTCAGATGTTCATTGGCAAACTTCAGACGGGCCTGTACATGTGCTTTCTTGAGCAGGGGGACCTTGCGGGCGATGCAGGATTTCAGTCCTTCACGGCATAGTGTGTTACCAATTGTTTTCTTGGTGACTATGATCCCAGCTGCCTTGAGATCATTAACAAGATCCTCCCGTGTAGTTCTGGGCTGATTCTTCACCGTTCTCATGATCATTGAAACTCCACGAGGTGAGATCTTGCATGGAGCCCCAGACCGAGGGAGACTGACAGTTATTTTGTGTTTCTTCCATTTGCGAATAATCGCACCAACTGTTGTCACCTTCTCACCAAGCTGCTTGGCGATGGTCTTGTAGCCCATTCCAGCCTTGTGTAGGTCTACAATCTTGTCCCTGACATCCTTGGACAGCTCTTTGGTCTTGGCCATGGTGGAGAGTTTGGAATCTGATTGATTGATTGCTTCTGTGGACAGGTGTCTTTTATAAAGGTAACGAGCTGAGATTAAGAGCAGTCCCTTTAAGAGAGTGCTCCTAATCTCAGCTCGTTAACTGTATAAAAGACACCTGGGAGCCAGAAATCTTGCTGATTGATAGGGGATCAAATACTTATATCCCTCATTAACATGGAAATCAATTTATAACTTTTTTGAAATGTGTTATTCAGGATTTTTTTGTTGTTATTCTGTCTCTCACTGTTAAAATACACCTACCATTAAAATTATAGACTGATCATTTCTTTGTCAGTGGGCAAACGTACAAAATCAGCAGGGGATCAAATACTTTTTTCCCTCACTGTAAAAGAAAGTGTTCCTGGTTTGATATAAAGAAAGTAAGAGCAGTAGGTTTTCTTGGCTATTCTCTTGATGAAATTGGTCTCAAAAGGTAAATCTCAAAATCTCTAGATCATTTATACACAAGATAATAAAAATAGAAAGTGACTAACACCCTGCCAGTGATTGTTAAAGGCCTTAAAGGACAGAGACAAAACAGAAACTAAAAGACTAAACTTCAGAGAACTCCCCTGGCACTCACGTCTGAGTGTTTGATTTCAGAGCGGCCACAAAGATCGCGTTTTGGGTAACGGCCACTCACCGTAACCCCCTGCCTGGATGGGTGTCTTCGGGGAGGCGCAGGCGTACAGACTGAAGTCCTCGGTCTGGAACCCGGCCCGGTTCAGGGACGGCTCTGATGCGCTGCGGTGGATTTTGGGTAGGGAGCGGGCCAGTAGCTCTATGGATGCTAAAGTCTAGAAAAAAAGAAATTAAAAAAAAAACTCTGAAAAAAGGAACAGATACCAGCGAAGGGGAATCCTGCTTCTCTGACATCTGCCTAATTTATACACCAACTGCCACGACCAGCAGGAAATGTATTAGTTTTTCTCTTGTTCTCTTCTTCAATCCGTTACCTGTGGGAAGAGGGGTCTTTCCTCCCGTTTCTTCTTTAAACACTCGGCCATCAGCCTCTTCATCGCCTTGGGACAGTTACTGCGCACCTTGCTGAGGTCTGGAGACAGGTAGCCCCTCCCCACCATGAAGATAATCTGCAGCAGAGAAAAGTCCATGATACTCGGTGGACACAGATCCTACTGCTGTTAGAGATGAAATTAAGCCGAAATGCCTTCCCAGGAGGGAGTCTAGTAAACACATTTCTGAAAGACAGCAGCTCCATTGTTTTAATTCTCACAAACTCAATCATTCCAGCCTAAGGATGTTTTCTCTGTCAAACACGATGTTTCAGTCCTTTGTGCCTGATAGCTGTAATGCCAAGCTGATGCAAAATATATTTACGGTACAAAACACGGTATGGTATTCAAAACAAACAGATGAATATACATTTTCTGTCAGTTACCGGATTTATAATTCAACAATCTTGATAAAGTTAATGCATCATGTGGCGGCTTTGATATTTCATGTAACTTCTGAATAATGTAACTTGTTATTCCCTTGTCAAAACCATAAGATGTAATATTAAAATCCTTGTAGCTTTCCTTTAAAAAAGAAAACTGCAATATTTAAATAAGCTAAAGTTACCTTCAACTGTCCTAGTTTACCTGATCTCTGTTGTTGATGTTGGAATAGGGAAGTTGTCCCGTCATGAGCTCATAAAGCACAATGCCAAAAGCGTAAACATCGGACTGGAAACTGTAGGGGTTCTTGTCCTGCAGGCGGATTACTTCTGGTGCCTACAAGCAGGCAGACATACAAGACCAATTACCACAAAAAACTAAACACGTTTTCAAGGTAAATTAAACACGATACACCAGTCAAGGTACAAGATCAGACTGTGACCATAAGAGACCCGAACATCTCCCAGTTCTCACCATCCAGAGGATCGACCCGGACAGCTGCTCAAACTGGTGGGAGCCGCTCCACCGAGATTTCACTGTAGCCAGCCCAAAGTCACCGATCTTCACCGTCAAGTCTTCATGCAGGAAAATGTCTGAAGCCGGTTAAGGATGTTCCCTTTCCCAGACTTCAAGCACATCTTTTTAAAAGCATTGTGTATTACAGTTTCTGCAAAATCCACACCTTTTAATTCTGAAATCTACAGCCACATTGGTCTAGTCCCAGATTACTCGTTTTCACAGTAAACGTGATAAACTTGTTGTCCCTTCAAACCATGCCTGAAAGAAAGGATACTGTTGCTCTTTAAATCTCTGTGAATAATGGATTTGGCGTGCAAGTAGCTGGAAAAAAAGAACCTTTTAGACAGAGCATTCAGATCCATCCAATACCCTTGGTTTTTACATTCTTGATAAATTAAAAAAAACAAATGAATAAATGCAGAAATGATACTTCAATACTCAAATCTATCTTTTGAACTCCGAGACAAATGACCAGGTCTTAACAATGCGATGTAGATGGGGCCACACATGGGGAATCTAAGGGAGCAAAATATGGAGACCTACACTGGACAGAAAATCGAGCCGGTTACTCACTCCATTCCTTGTGCTGTCTGCCGTGCGATGTCGATGAGTTTAATCATCTCAAACTTGGTCTCGATGATGTGCAGGTGGTGGTACAGGCTGGACCCCTCACACCACTGTGTCACAATGGCCAGCTGGGGCTTGGTGGTGTAGCCCATGAAGAGCAGGATGTTGACATGCCGCGTTTTTCTGAAGAAATATTAATAAATCAATACATGCAATGCCTCCTTGAACTGGGATATTCCTTTCTATCCTGCACAATAAAAGTGCATCATTGAGAGACTAACAGCAAGCCATACTACAGAGAAAAAACAACCTGTTGTCCCCTACCTGAGAACCCCAACTTCATTCTTGAAGGCCTGTAGCTGCTGGGGGGTGGGGGCTGTCACATTCAACATCTTCACTGCCACGTCCCCTGTGAGAGAAAAGACAATTAAAATCGGCTTTTCGATCCCATCGCTCAGGCCCTCATAGTGCTACAGGGATCGTGTCCAGCGGTGGAGGAAACAACGGATTACACAACAGCCAATCTTTATTGCGTTCAGTCGATTGTGCCGATACATTGAATTATGCTTGAGCTGTGCCTTTATGCCGCGTTTGGGATTTAAAGAGGAGAACCGGGTATTGAAGATTCTCTTAAAATTACAATAAATATGTATTTTGTCTCGATACACTTAAGGTTTCCCAATTTCTTTTGTAAATCACTTGCTGTTTGAATGTAAATATTTAGAGCTGGATGGCAGGGTTTGTTGCTTATTTGTTATTCCCATCAATGTGCATCTCATCCATAAAAACCATTTTGTGTGTATCCAACTGGAGGCTTCAATAAAAGGTTAATACCACAGTTTCTTACCATGCCACTTCCCCTTGTAAACCGTTCCAAAGGAACCCGATCCTATTCGCTGTCCCAGAGTGATCTGCCCCTCTGGGATCTCCCAATCATCGCTGGAGTCGCGGCGTCCCAAGGTTTTCTGACAGGGAGAAAAACAAACAAAGGGTTTGTTCAAAAGCAGATACACATCCAGTTACAACATTTACTACTAACTGCATGTGGTTTGACTTTTGTTTTGCTACCTATAACCCACCACGAGAAAGCCCCACTCACCATTTTATTGCGATCTTCAGAGGAGGAAGAGGACTTGCGCTCCCTCTGCTGGCCAGGTGACTTCTGCGGGGCTTTCACGTTGGTCAGGGAGCCCGGGAGAGAGGCGGGGGGTGTGGCCGACAGACCCGCGGTGGAACCTGCGGAGCGGGAATAGAAAACAAACAAACGATGGAAAGGGAATGGAAAGAGAATAATGGGGGGGGGGGAATTTAGAAAGAGAAAGGTGAGCAGGCAATCTGTGTCAGGTCTGCTCTCATGACATGAAGGTGTGGCATTACTGGGAGGCATGCAGTGTGGCAGGGGAGAGGATGCTGCTTCGAGGTGGCGTGGGTTTAGAAAACAGCAGTGTTGTCTCTCTTTCTGGAGGGGAGCTCACCCTCACACGTGCGTAAAGCCCCGACAGATCAGAAGGACAGAGTGGAAACTCCACTAGCATAAGCATCTGCATAGATTTCATCCATCTTTTTGGTTGTCCCCCTCGCCCCCCACAAAAAATCCCAAAGATGATAATTTGAATTAATTTTGGAATGTGTTTCACACTTTTCACAGCTATGTCTTTGCTATTCAGTAGGACCAGTGGTATAATAGAGACACGTTTCATGCTTTTTTCTGCTTCGAAAGCAGTTGTGCTTTCAAAATATAACCAGACTGTTCTTTCTTTTCTTCGCTGCATTATCCAGTCACTAGAGCTGGAGACAATAGGGAGAAAAAACAGTATTTGTTGTCACCAGGTCACTGCAGGTCAAGTGCTGTTGTCCCGTTTTGTTGTTGCCAGGATACACCTTACAGTAAAGCAGCTGTGAATTTTTAATCCGCATGCAAAGACCTCCATAAACTTCCAGTCCTAAAGTAATTTTGCCTTTACATTTTTTTTCTTTTAACATTCTTGTTTGTTGATTTATTTATCAAAAAACATTTAAGAGATTAATGTTTTTGAGAACTCAAGACTTGACATAATTGTATGTAAATTTAATATAAATATTCATTACCTATATCAGTTTACTATAATTGATACAAATAAAGCTTTTATCCACAGAATTACAAGAGAGGTGGCAAAATGTTTAACAAAATAGCAAAATGTCAGCACAGGCCCCTTAAAAAGACAATTTTCAAGTTCTAATGAAGTCCTGCAGGCAAGATATACTCAACTGTAAATTTAAACAAATAAAAATACATAACACTTTAAAACAATAAATCTGTATTGTAACACTTTTTTGATGTATTGAAAACTAAATAGCAGACCTGAGCAAATCACAGAGAATATTATCAATTCTGCTGCCATTTTTGGTGCTCAATTGCAGGTATCGTTCTTCCTACCACAGCTCATATTATTATATTATTAACCTTGAATTTCATCCATCCTCTTTTGTTTATGTTTTTTTGAGGGAAAATTAAGTCAACCAAGCTGAGCTTTTCAGAACAGCGTGAATGTGAGAGACACGGAGCAAGTGTGAGAGTGAGAGTGAGATACAGAAAGAGAGTGTGTGACACAAAGGCCTAGCTACCTCGAAACACGGGACCAGGCTCAAAATCAAACACAATGTCATTGGGGTAGGAGTATAGGAGGGGGCTTGAGGTCCGGGTTCGAAACTTCCTCAAGCAGCGAGCTGGTTGGGTCAAGGGGGCTGCAGGGAGAGAGACAGACACAGATCACAGGCCAGGAATCCCGATACCTCACCCAGACTGTGGCAGCCTCGAGCCGTTCGGTGGAGGTCTGAACAGAAGGGCTAGGAAAGGGAACGTGTGGACAGGGGCACGGTTGTAAAGGTTTGTGTACCCTGGCAATGGTGTAGCACAACTTGTGTTGGGCGACTGCCGTCAAACAACTTTGCGGAGTAAACAAACTTTAGCTACAGCAACAACACAGTGCAAACACAATATTTACGTGCAAACTCATGATCACTTTCTCTTTCTTTTCCATGACTGCTGAACAGAGGTCATGGGGCAAATCAATAAGGACACACACAGCCACAAAAACGAATCCAGAACATGGAACATTAACCCTAAATTATCCCTCTCATCACTGACAGAAGAGGGGTCTGATCTAGGTCTAGGCACTTTATAAATTAATCCTGTAGTGAATGTGAAACACAATCTTAAGAGAGGTTAATTACATAGTTGCATAACGTGTATATTCTCGATATGCATGGAGCAGCAGATCTGACATATTGTCCGGTTTAAGCCATTACAAATAATAACATGCAGAATGAAACAGGGGGTGTGATGACAAAAATGTAAAGTAACTCTCTCCATTATGCCTGTTTAAACCTGGTTCCTTGTTCTCCAACATCTTTGAGATCATTCTGTGCTTTTGATGAGTATTCCCCTCATTTTCATTAAGTTATTCAAAAACAGTACTTGTAGGCAGCACTATTTACATTGTATATTCTGAATTTAAAATGTTATTTGTTAATCTGGGGAAAAAACATGCTTTATAGAAAATACAGTGGCTAAAATGTGTTGTCACAAACTTATTTTACTGTAAAAGGACAAGGACTGTGATTAATTTCCTTGGGTTCGCTGGGTAGCTGACAGATGTTGGTTTTAGTTGGATGAAATCAATGACGGAATATGACCATGCTTACTAGTCCTTACCTCTCTTGGATCACATGCATATTGTTTAAACTTATTAGAAAATCTTAATATTATTATGGTAACTTTTGTGAAGTGCAATTTGTGAGCTCAGGGAAGTGGAACCACCACCGACGAGAAGAAACAAACACACCACAACAAAAATACAGACAGGAAACCACTCAAACTGAGCACCCATAAAGGTTTGTTTCCTAAATGCAGAAGAGGGTCTTACCTCCATCTGATCTCTGCAAGCCTTGATCTCTAATTAAGTCCTGAGAACAGAAAAGAGAACAAAATGCTCATACAAAGCCTAGTCCACAATCACAGTTGTCTTTTTACTTGCTTTGCTTTGTTTTACGAATGAGCTGAACATTTTGCAAGCAACGTAAAAATGAATTAATCAATTTACATGAGATTATTTCCACCCGAATTTTTAAATAGCAGATTGCAGCTGGCATTAACAAGGCATTAACTTGTGATGCAAGATGGATTTTAAAGATACATGCATCGCCTCTTTCCAGGTTATTTTATTATTATCCAGGGCATCATACAATTGACATACAACTAGGTTTTCACTGGAGCACCTTAAATACCTTGCTCAAGGGTACCACAGCAGTGCCCCCACCTGGGGTGAACCCCCAACCCTCCACTCAGGAGTCCAGAGCCCTGACCACTACTACACACACGACAGGTTAGAAGAGACCCAAGCTTGGAGGTTCACTTACATCAATATTGACTGGTTCAATGGTGTTAATGTGGACATTGGGAGCAGAGGAAGAGCGGTCTCTCTGGCCAAACTGGTTTCGGTGGTCTTCATCCCCAGGGCGGTAATTCTGAGGAATGGGGATGGACTTCGAAGGGGAGGCATTGGGGTGGCAGAGAGACCTGTGAAGAAACAAGCAAACAAACCCAAAAACTCAGCACTGGGTCTTGAATGGTCAATGGCTACAAGCCCGGCACCCGCCTGGTGGAGTGCAAGCCAAGGGGAACTCAGGATCGACTCAACTCTTACCCGCTGGAGGTGGAGGGAGGGATGAAAGGGCTGACTTCACACACCGGGGTGGTCCCCTCAGAGGACATCTCTTCCTGTGTGATGGGGTGGTGCTCAAAAAACTTGGATACCAGCAGTAAGCTGCAGGAGGGGAGAGGGTGGGCATGTTAGGAATCAATCGGTGGCAGAAAACACAAGTTATTGCATTTCCTTCTGCAACTTCGCTTCTGTTCTTTTTCCATAATGGATTGGAAGGGGAAAACAAAACTGGGGAATATTTATAGTACATGAAGGTGAAGCCTTAGAGGTTTTTTTTCCCCCCTAGTGAAACCCTGCTCTATTGAATGGATACATAAATTAATCCTATTGTAAGAAAGGGTGGGGGGGAATGAACGCTCTCCCTCGGCGCTATAACCAAGGTGTTCACTTACTCCAGCTGGTCGTAGTTGACACACATGAGAGGCACTTCTGTGCTGCAGCGCTGGTGGAACTTGTACCCACATGTCTGACAGCGGAAACCCTGGAATAGGAGCTTCCGGCAAAAGTCACAGAAGGCTAGGGTGAAGAAGGTCTTCCGCACCTGCGCCGGGACAGAGAGGAAATGCTTACAAGGCAGCCGAGTTCAAGTGCATCAACGATTAACAACATTGGTACAAGAATAACATTCACAAGAAGGAAATGACACCTGACATCGTTTCGTAATCTACACAACAGTAAATTATGCTCTCAAGATGTTGTCATTAATTAGCTGATTTACTTACTCACATGTTTAACTAGTTAGAGGTCTAGAATCAGCATAAAACACACATGAATTTGATTTGAAAAGGGATGGGATTCGTTTTATACTTACAAAGTTGTGCGTTGTTAGTGGTACATTTTCTAAAACTTCTACATGCAGCTCCTCCCCAGTCAACCAGGAAATATCGGTGTCCCAGCCAATTGGTTTCTTTTCCCTAAAGAGAGATGACAAGAAACAAAAATAATGTGCAAACTACAATAGGAGTATACCTGACTTTATGGCAGAAACTCTTAGACCAGATACTCTGTTGAAGAGAAGTCTTTATACAGGTTCTCTAATTGCAAGATGCCATTTCATATACTGTTATAATGGAGTCTTAACACTAATTTAAAAAGGACTATATGCACACACAGACAAAAAAGATTATTACCCATCTTGTATTCTGTACACTGCACAGCATTCTGGGATTAGCCCTCTCATCATCAGGGCTTTCTTCAGAGAGTCCCGCACTGTCATCCCACAACGAGCTGGGACCTGTGGGGATGTAAAAGCAAGGTAAAGCCACAGAGACCCGCCATGCTGTCTAGAAACTGAATTCTTCTGCTTGGAGAATGACTGGATGCTACTGAAATGCAAGTGTCCAAATAAACCTCACTACTGAATGCTTTTTGTGACACAACCATGTCTATATGTCTTCATAAATCACATTGAAGGTCATTTCAGTTCGAAGATTCGTACTACTAAGTTTCTGCAGCTACACACAAGAATGTTTCTATAACTATTATGTCATTCCCTGAACATAACTAACCACAATAATGTATAAAACGGAAACCATCATAGTCCTGGGACTGTAATAAGTGATTGGCGGTTGGGTCAAATTCATGATTAAATCTGGGACAAAGTGTTCAAATGATGTAGAAGCAGGAATACAATGTTCTTGTCATACCTCCCCGCTCAGTGCCCAGGCATAATGATCTACTCCAGGCGATGTGGCCTTTATGTACCAAGTTCGAACACAATAAGAGTTGCTGGGAGGTCAGACGCATGCGAAAGACTGTTACTGATTTCCATCACTCCCCAGCAGCGTGACCAAGAGTTCTGACTGGAATCCAGATTGCTCATATTGAGCACGCTGTACTTGATTTATGACATACCGCAATTAACTGCTAGTTGCAGCCCTATTGAAAAATACACCATGATAAATAACAGGTTTAGTCTTTTAAAACTCTGACCCTAAACAAAATCGTTCCATCAACACGGCTGTCACCATCTCTTCACTCACCACAGTTCTTTGCTTATTGGGCAAGAAGACCCGGACGATGGGTTTCTGGGGTGACTTCGGGTTATTGCGAGCAGCGTCTGAGGGCGTCTGCAGAACAGCGAGGGTGGTAGGTGCCATGGGGAAGCCCTGTCCTCCTGGGAGCTTCACATCCAAGAGGGTAGGAGAGGAGCAGGAGAAATCCGTTCCATTCCCTATGGCCTCCAGTAGCTGCTGTTCTCTTTGTTGTAGAGCATCTAGTTTGCTGGTGTACTCCTCGTACGCCTGCGGAGAGGAGGAGGAACAACACTCAAACACTACCTGCATCAGGAAGTGTCAGGATTTGGATTTCCTTTTCATGAAGTAACACACTTGGCATTGAAAGTTCTACATTCGTGCGTTCGTTTCTTCCTGGCGATTTTATTTTCATCTCTGGATCAGCAGACTAAGTAAATGTAATTCAAAGCTTTGGTTACTAGTATAACAATATTCTAAACACCATTTCCTACACGAGGGCACACAAAATATGTACAGCACTCTATAGAAAATTCATTTCCCACTGCATCGCAAAGATATGTTAACTTCTTGAGTTTTAGTTAAGTTTGTAAAGATGTTGTTGAAAAGCAATACACAAAAAGCCCATATAATCATTAACTCACCTCCAGGTATATTGATGGGGGGTTGTGTTCACCACCAAACTTATCCAGCAGTGCTTCTAAGTGCTCCTGTGTTAATTTTATCATTTGTTTGATATTCCATACCTGCAAAAGAGTACACAAACGCTTTAGTATTTGCATCGAAAGGGACAAAGCTTCAAAGTCCCAAAATACCATTGTTCCAGGGTTCTAAATTCAATAGTAACCACCTCTCGCACAGTAAGCCGTATTTGAAGTGTGACTTAATTTTCTCCATGTAAACATTAAGAGTAACCCGACCTGATTACATAGGATGACAAAACTGGTTTCTCTGCTAAACTCCCTTGTCAGCTCCCAAGAGCAAACCATTTCACCTTCTTATGCTTCAGGTGACACCTTATAGAGTGAGGTCATCATAACTCTTCCATGGCCTGGCCAATTAGTCTACTGGGTGTGGACACCAGTTAATGTATGAGCTAATTCATGTATTGGTAGCCTTGGGTCGGCTACCTCCTTCCCAGAACCCTAATTGGCACACCAAGAATCCTGATATTTTCCACCACGTGTTGCTACCTTGCATTCGAACAGCCAAGACTTTCCCCCCTCTGGTATTTAGCAGAGTTCATGAATAAATAGCTCCTGTTTTTAGCTTAGGCATCTATTTACTTATCCAAGATCTTTTAAATATTTTATGGATGATTGTTTTTAAAATGATTTTAAAAATGAATCTTAATTGTTTTTAAAGATTTAGTTGCTTTTAAACCACTAATTGTTTAGGGTTTTTTGGTTTCGTTTTGTTATATTCTTTTGTCAAATACATTGACCGTTTTGGATTTAATTTTAAATGCATTGGACCTTTTTTGTTTGTTTTTTATTTTTACCTTTTTAATTGTTTCTTTATTTTGTCCAATGCATTTTCAGTTATTTTCAATGTATTTGACTTTTATGTTGGTGAGCAGTTTTTGCTTTAATCACATTTGTTTTGTTGTTTTGGGCACGTTTATTTTGAAGTTAATTGTTTTGTTTTTTGTTAAAATCACAGATTTTAAAAATTTTAAGTGATTTTAAGGATAGATTTTTTAAAGATTTTAATCATAAGTATTAAAAAATTGAATTGTTTTTATTTATGAAATGAAAAATACTAAATTCAATAAAATAGTATCTATTTACTTATATCTCTATATCCATTTACAAATCTCTCTAATATTATATAGCCTACTAAAAAGGTAAACAAAATAGGTATTTTTATAATAAATAAATAAAAATTAGGAGTTGCAGATTTCATTAATTAACTAAAACCCAAACAGTTAAAAAAACAATAAGGCCAAACAAAATTATAATTTATTTCAGAATTTTTTGCAGGTTACGGGAACTGAATACCAACAGGTATGTGGGGAGAGAAAAGTAATAGGGGCAGTTCTCCCGCTTTTTGTTTGATTTTTTACAATAAGCCCAAAATGTGTTCTTTGATGCGCAAAAATATTCACTAAATAGATTGCTTGAATTCTATTGTCTTTGCATCAGTTTACAGATGCACATTACTTACCCACTTAAGATTACTTTTAAATCACTACCTACAGAAATGTACTTGTGATGGTTTTTAAATTGTTGTGCATTAATACATGCTGCAGGGATTTTGAAATACCTCTTATGCCCGAGCTTCTTAAAACACATGGGGTACTTTTCCACTTTACATTCAGATGTTTTTGTGTTGATACTAATATACATATATGAATTACTTCCTATCTATAGATGGTACCGTTTTAATAAATTAACTGAGAATTATTTTACATCTTACATTGTAATGAACCCAAACACACACAAGTGTGAGGCATTACATTTCAACCAGGAGAATTAGGTTCAAACATTCAAAAGGGTACAGGGTAAAATTTCAAAAACAAGAGCTGAAGACATTCTATATGAATCATGGAAATGCTGATTTTGTTTTCTGCATTACAAACCATTTTAATGGCCTCAATAAAAGCTTCCATTTGTCATTTATACAGTAGTAATGGCTTCACTAAGATTATTTTTCTCAATGGATCCAAAAAACATGGAACTGTACACTACAAAGTCTTGACATCCTGTTAACATTTTCACCTAATGCTCATAGCTTGTGAATTTAAACTTAACTCAGTTTTAAAATAATAACAATACCTGCTTGCAAGCTTAAACATATAGATTTGCAATAATTATGAATGAGCAAAATAATGCAAATATACAGTGTATCACTGTGTAAATGAAATCTTGAGTAAAATAAGTTGAACACAACCATAAATTATCAGTTACATTATTTTACTTATACGGTATAATTACAATTATGCAGGAGTGCTTGGCTTCATGTACAATGCATAATAAATGGAATTGCACACTTGCAATTAAAGTTCTGTGGTCTAAGGGACATATTTTAACATGCAAGGTCCCAAGGTACTTGTACAAGGTACAAGTTTTCTGATTCACATTGTTCAAGGATAGCTTCAGAAAAAAGCCAAGATTGCAAACAAAGGACAATGCATGAATTAATTTAAATGTTAAGTAGGTCTAACACCCCTCATGTTAAAGGGACTTTTCAAATAATGTCAGTGACAATTCTAAAAAGGGAATTATAATGGTGTGCATTCACCTATAACAAAACTTCAGGTACAATTTGAATATAGCATGGCTTGACCCATGCCTTCATTCAACTCTTTTGAATACCATTTGACTAAATGATATGCCTGTTAGTGTAATGAAATACACCAACCATACCAAAACTTACTAACAGGTTTTCAAAAAACTGCCAAATAGACAGACTGTTTCACAACCCAATGACCCAAACCTTGTGGCAAATCAATAAAGCAGTGCATCGTTACACTATGACACCAATAGGGTCTTGCAAAACCACGCGAAAAAACAACAGGCGTACAGGGGAAGTTGTCTGCGCTGCCGTTTGTTGTCCCCATGATCACTACAGCCTCCATGCAGTTACTAGAGACAGGGTTAATGAATAACAGCAGTGCATTCAATTCAAGAGACTGACATTGGAAGTGTTGTGTTGATAATACATTTCCCTTATTAGCGAGGATAACAAAAGGCAGTCGAGAAGCACAATACAGTGCGTCTAGCTAAGAAAATTGAGCATAAAATAATTGGCAACACTAAAACAGAACAGATACAGCAACTCGCACATTTCCATTACCAGGAAACATATCACAAACAAACGCCAATCAAAAAGGAACAGCTGAACGTGAACCAGTTTCTTCTGTCAATTCTGACCTAAGCAGACCAGCAGACTATTCTACAATGCAAATACAGAGCATTAACCACAACCATCAGTAGTGTGGAGCACTCATACCTAGATGGGCAGGTAGGTATGGCTAATGGTGACTGACTTCTGTTCACAACTGCACTGATGTCTTACAAGGTGTGATTTATTGTTTTCAAATTGCAGCTGCTCATACTGTACTTAAGGAGATAGGACCACCTTTTCCCTTCACCCCAAACAGGTTCTCTCCACCCAAAGCAGATTCTACCACAGTAAACGAAATGTGCTCACCCCTTAATTCAAAACTGTAGTTCATCCTAGTGGTGTTCTATTGGATTCTATGGGGAGGTGAAGGCTATAAGCCAACAACTCATTTATTCAGAGCGATTCTCATTGAATCACTATGTAACACTCCAGCTCTCGCTTTGATATTACTTTGTTTGCAGATGTACAGGCCCTCCCCATAAAATTCCATCAATGCTGGCAGTGCAATATTGTTTAAAATACCACAATGCATACTGGGAGTCCCGATGCCCTTCAAAAACCAAAACAGCCACTCCTCGGCATGTGATCTGTGATAAAATCAAAAACCACTCGAGGAAGGCTTGTCCTAACATTTACACAGACTCAAGATGTATCTGTAATATTATCGTTTAACTGGTTATGGACAGTGAGAGCTTTTCACAACCTTTCTTTGGAAGGATACTAACACCTATTTCCACTGATGTGGATTGTGCCACTTTGCCATCCCTTAAACCCGATTCAGGACCTTTTCCTTAAGTGTGATAGCATTTCAACACTGGTTTTCTGTAACCCCAAAACGGAGCATTATAATTTTTATGCTACTGCTTGTAAATATAAAATATCACAAAATTTATTTCATAAATCACTCTGCCAAACACTTCTTTGACCCCTATTTTCATTGCAACCAAGAATGGGGTCATGACCTTACAGGTGGAAAGCACTGTATTAAACCTCCTTCATGAAGGTTATCTAGATCCGGGCTAAAGGTCTTGCCTGACTACCTTCACTTATTCTGAACTGCCTCAGACAGACTGGAGTTCATGATCAGTCAAGACCACTAAATATTCCCCTGGTCTCGACTGTCCTTCTTCAACACCCTTCCTCCTGGAACAAGTTGAGGATATCATCTAACCAAATCCACACAGGTCTCAAACCTTGATGATGCCCAGATAAAGCAGCAGGTTCAGGACCACTCTGGATCTGTGTGACCTGAATGGCTCTCTCTATGATCAGACTTTAAGGACGCTTGGTGACAGTGCTCCTGGTATCTCAAAGATGTGCATCATTTGACAAAACTCAAGCTAACAGTATACTCTTCCACTTCTCATGACAAGGGATATCCTACAAATGGATGTTCCTCTCCTAAACCCTGCCACACACTCATAGGATGTTCTCCAAAAACAATGATGCACAATTGGCTCCACTGTAGCTGCAAGACTACACTCACTTTCCCCAAGTCTAAATTAACCCTAGGAAGCTCGAAAGGAGTTCACCAGGCATCACCTGCAAACTGTTCACTTCCTAGGATAGGTCTGGTTTCATGCATCAGTCTGGTATCCCTACCCATGTGGGGTACAACAGCAGTGTCATTCAGAAAGACTCCTGCTCAGGATTTCCAAAGATTGGCATGTTTGCCTACAGAGGCTTTCCTGATGCTTCATAGTGTAACGTCATTAATTAATTAGAATGATTTCAAATGGAATGGGAATTGGAAGAGGGAACAGAATGAACAAATGTAATTGAAAAAGATGGATGGACTTGAAAGTTCTGCTTATAATTTGGTAGTAATACAGCTGGAGAGACACATACATACAGTACACACAAAAAAGTTAAATTCTTAGCCAAATAAATGCTCCGAAGTCTCAATGAAAGACAGCAGATATGGCAAAGTTTGTTTGAACAAAAATGTCTGTAGGACAACACAATAAATAGGGTACCCAATTCCTTTTCTGGACACTGAATCTGTTTTGTTCGTTGTGCCATTTGGAAACACATGTTGAAAGCTTAGAATATAATCTCTGAATTCAATTAATTATAATACAAAGAATAATGTATTGCATCAAGAAACACATTTTTTCTTTTGCATTTTCAGCACACAAGACTGTGAAGACAAACTTGTCTGTTGATGCATTTACTGACAGCTGAACGCTACTTGCTTAAATTCAATGAAAGCCCAGATTAAATCAAAATTTCAGGCCAACCACCAACTGAAAATGAGACACCCAGTAGTGGTATGCGTTTGCTAGACACGTCTTGCTTCTGCACAACGGAAACCAGCCATCACGTACTGGTTTCAAAATTTGTGCCTGTCAAGTGTGAAAAACATGGTGGCGTAATCGGTTTATTACTTGCGATTTAAACTAAAGCAGATTTTCAATTTGTGTATTATGGTAGATTGACACATACATTGAGCAAGGCAAGATGTGTAACACAAAAGACGAACAATCACACCCTTTTATCTCTACGCTATCTCTTCTCACAGTATGGATGCTGTTGCAGCTCAGACACGCTGAAGTGCTGGGGATGTAGTTGTGGGCTTTGTTTTGGTGACTTTTCTCTGCTCAAAAGAAGCATAAATAAATCAAATCAAGCATCGTACCTCGAAAAAAGTTCTCAAACAGGACAGGTGGTCATGTTTTAATGTATGCATCACTTTTGTCAGTGCTGCTTGAAATGAGAAATATTAATATTCAATTATTTAAACTGTATTAAAGCTACATATTTTGTATATGTATTATGTGACTTGTCCATTCATTTTGTACTTATCTGAAGACAAATGATTATGGGTCAACACCTTATTTCATGCACAAGAGAAGTTCTGTATGTGTTTGACTATCAAGTGGTGTTTTGACAGGAACTTTGTGGTAGACTGAAACCTCCCCAAGGCCTCCACTGCATTACAGACTACCCTTCCTGGGCTATATTGTACACAGAGATGGAGAAGAACGAAAAACTGGGCCCCTAATTAGCGTGGAGGGTCCAATTTAAACCAACAATGGTCCGTGTTTGGAAGAAATTGACAGAACCGATTCTGTAAAATCCCTACTGCTGCAGTAACACAGGATCATTTTTCGCTCCTCTAATGGAAAGAAAGGTTTGAAACAACACATTGTCAGATGCACAGAACTCATGCCAAAATATTAGGGGGCTTCTTTTCTAATGACAGTAATCATTTTTTTTCCCCTACTACAAAGTTATATTGTAGGATCTATCCCAATGCCATTTAACAAGTATAAAGTGTTTTCAGAATTTAGTTTTAAATTCAGGCTGACACAGAAAATCCTTATATGTGAAATTCCACAGATATAGCCCAAGTATTGGAAGCACATCTGAACTCAACTTCAGTGATCTAGAACCATTATTAAGCTTGACAAAATGAATCAGTAAACTGAAAAAAATACATAATTGATCAATAATAATATAGGCTAATAAATATTAATATTCATTAAATACTGAATAATATTTTGTCTGGGTGAGCATGTGCATATATTTATGTGTAGGCCTGTACAATTTCACAATTGTGTTTAAGTTCAAAGTTATAGCCAGGATGAATGTTTTGTATTCTACCATTTAATATTTTGTATATACGGTTGGTTGGATACCTTGGATTTTCTATGTACAGTGTGTATGGGTATTTGTTAATATTATATAGGCAATATATATGTGTTAATGCAACATAATAAAAATCAATCTGTAAAGTAAGTGGTTATAAACTGGGCTTAATATTGTTTACCTGTTTAAGCATTCTGTCTTTGTGTTGTTATGTTGACTTGATCACAAGAGTACACAAAACACAATATGCAGTAACTGGGCATTATTCTTCATAGGCCACATTATTAATATTTTAAAATGCAATATAAATACATAAATCAACCACAACAAAGCAGAACCATGCATGTATTGGAACACTGCTCGTTCCTAATCTTCCATAAGATCCAGAACAGCAATTAAAATAACAAAACCTAAGGTGCATTGTGCATCACATGCATTAAATATACCTTATATAGGCATATATAGGCATATATATATATATATATATATATATATATATATACACACACACACACACACACATACTAGTATATATATATATATATATATATATATACATACATACATCATATGCATATATTAGGCTATATATTATATACATACACATCAAAACATACTGGTATTACATAAAATGAATGTCATGAAATACGTAACATTGTTTATAGCATCAAGGCATAAAACGTATAAAATGATAACAATAAACAGCTAATATTAACAGCATTAGGCTACAACTTGGACGCAAACACCCCCTGCCAGTGCAGCTGCATGAAGCCTGAGAGGGACGGGGGGCGGGGGAATTACAGGCCTACTAATAAACATTGGAACTGTGGCGAACTACTGTAAAATAAATACCATCTCACGATCATCACTGCAAAAGCACGTTTTGGGGAAATAAATATGCATCTAACAAAAACGCTGAATATCAATTGTAATCATTTGCATTTCGTGCATCGTCTCCGTCCCTGCAATGCATCCCCACGATCCATATTTACAGCCGGTGTTTCCTGAAGATTTACATCCAGCAGTCTCCGCTCCGTACCTGATCCCCCCGCCGCCCGGGCGCCCCGTCACCCCCGCTCACCTCCTCGGGAATGTCCTGGTGTCCCCCGGGCATCCCCCCGGACCCGATGGGGTCGAGCCCCGCACCCAGCTCCGCCAGTCCCCGCTCCCGGTCCGGATCCCGGTCCATGGCGTCTCCGTTGAAGACGGGCGGTGGGGACTCGGCGCTGCTCAACGCCGCCATTTTAAACTGCGAGAAACTGAGTGGAAAATAATAGAGAAAAGAAATAAAGCGAGAAGCCGCAGGGGGAGACAGAGAGAGCCGAGCGGCGCAGCTCCGGTACGCGGGGACAGCGGCACTGCGCTGCCGTGCGGAGCGCCTCTGTCGGAGTCCGTTATTACATTTTAACATTACAGCTGCACGCTTTTGTAATACATTTATTCTCGATTTATTGATTTACAAACGTGAGCCACTTTTCTGTTAAAACGTAACAATGTAGCATAGCCTAATGAATTACCAACTGCATCTTAACAATTTAGTTTAATTCGTATTCTTTTCCTTCTCAATATGATACAAATAATATACCCTATATCTCCTACAATGTACAGAGATGTATAGTGAATATATCAATATATGTGAATGGGTATTACGTTTACAATGAAATATAATAATAAATTACAGTTTATACATTTATAATAATCTATAAACGCAGCTCAAAACTATGCAGTCACTGTGGTTATGCACAAACTAAATACACTATATGATTTTAGAATGAAGTACCATGACTGAAAGGAATACATGTAATTTTATTGTATACATATTTGTTGAATATTGAATGTTTAAATGGTCTATATTCAGCCCTAAAATATGATCAATCAAAGGAACAGTGAATTAGTGTTGTGGACAATGGATACAATGTAAGATACAAAAGTATCTACTGTAAAACATTGAATGGGGAATAGGATTTGTTGTATATTATTTGGCTGGTGGGCCAACCAGACATACAATAAAGGCATGATACTGTTTCATTTTTAGCATCATGCAATACATTCAGGAAAGCCGCCAGGATGACGGTTTTGTTTTTCAACAAAAGACACATTTAACAAAATGTAAATTAGAAGAAATAAAATCAGTAGAAGTTGAAACTGACCCACTGGCCTCACCAGGCACCTGACCCTACTACTGTTGAAGTGTAATAGCCTTACATAGCAGCATAGCAAGTTACAAAAGCAGACACTAGGTTAGGCTGGGAAATTACAGCAAGTCTTGCTTAATTGTGATTGCTGTTATGTGACTTTGTACAGTGTGCTGAGTAAACATGAGAAACACACATGGCTCACTGAGTCTGAAACTGACCATGTTAAACTGAGCTTATTTGAACTGGACTTAAAACTAAGGTTGTGTCCACCTTGGACAACACAATACATATGCAGATTAATGTCAGTGGTAGTTTGTAATTGAAGTAGTAATAGTATAATTCAGGCGAGGATTAGTATGAATCAGTAAAATGAAGGAGGTTAGTAGCTGTAGTATAATAGCAGGTGTGTTCCTGTTTATGATTGATTATTATTGTTGTACAATAGATAATACAATGGAAATACCCTCAAGAGTGTTTTCGGAGCCCAGCTGACAGGACTGGATTTAAAATAATTTTATTAATTCATATTAAATTGCACATTGCTGGTTCATAGCTCGTTAGAAGCCCAAGACCAAGAGCTTTCAATGCATCGCATAGCTTTCTACCCCTTTCATGTCACTGTCTCCATATCTCTTTCATGTCTCCTTTTCAATATATCCCACTTATGTATATCTGCTATATCATTATGTTTTAAAATAAACACATTTATGATGATTAATTTGGTATTGTTGCAGTACAGTGTCAACAAAGATTGTGGTTACTTTGGAATCTTATGTAGTGAATTCGAAGTATGCCACACAACATGTTACTGTATTACTATGCTACCACAGTACAAAACAAAATATGATTGTTTAAAAAAAAAAACACGTTACACCACTCTACACTTTACTGTGTTTTAACACACTTCATTTTACCATGTTTTTACCACAGTGCATCACACCACACTTTATTCTGATTTTAGCATGGTACACCAGACATCTGCTAGCTTCTGGAGGGAATATAAACGAGTCTAGCAAAGGTTAAAAAGACTTCATTATTACTTCATTCTGACGGAATCTTTCCCTGCAGTCTACAAGTGACTGAAACTGCAGCCCTGGTCTGTGTCCAACATGGCAGGTGGTCCATATGCATCTCCCAAATATGTAACATTTCTCAATGGTCACTGTAGATGTCATTGAGGTCATAGTGTAGGCTTCACTCCACTGAACTGAACTGAATGTGCATCAATTAAAATTAAAATAATTTTCCCCATGAAAGGGCCCAGAACATCCCAATTGAGTCTTAGCAAAGGCTGGTTTGGCTGCTCCCATGGATGTAGAGAAACTTCAGCAGGTGGTGCTTGGTTTACTAGGCACATTTGGTATTTCTTTACTACTGCTTCCAGGTCCCCATCCATATTTTGCCACCAAACTAATTGTGGGCCAAGGTTTTCATGCATGAGATTCCTGGATGGTCTCCATGCAGCTCCTCCAGTATCCGCTGTTGGCCTTGTTGTCTGTCCCCTTTCTACTGTGGCAGAGAGCAAGACAAATAGCCTATAGGTTGCTCTGAGCCATCAAACAATCTATATGACCAGACCATAAGGAGATGAGTCAAAGGCTAGATCATCAAAATGAACCAGTGACCTATCAGAATGGAGGCATACCTTGGCTTTCTGAAAGGCTTAGTCCTCTTCTCTTCCCCACTTCCACACAATCTCCTTACGTACCAGGTTTTGGAGTAAGACATTTGGTAAAAAAAAGTTTTAGTAATTTAGCATGCTTAGATATCTGTAACAGGACGAACTCCATCTCCATCAATTCTATACCCCAGGTACAGCACTTCAGGTGCCCCGAAACAACACTTGTCCATGTGTAACCGCACACCGGCTGCTGTACGTTTATTCAAAATCCTGGCTAGGTTGTCCAAGTGACTTACATTATCTTTCCCTGTGATCAGTCTGTCATCAATGCAAACCACCATGTGTGCAATACCCTGCAACTGGCTTTCCATTGTTCTTGGAAAAATGCCTGGAGCTGAAGAAATGCAATAAGGCCGTCTGGTACTTTAATACAGCCCTTTATGTGAATATCCATTGCGGTGAATTATTGTTGAACGTGTTATTTAATGCAAAGTGTGAATAACTTTATGATTAACAAACTGCCTACTGTACATTTAAATAAATAACTAAACAAAGATAATTTTTGTCAAAGTACAGGCTTAAATAATTATTAAAGAATAATATGCTTAAATATCTTTCAAATTAAGAGTGTGAGCTTTAACAGTGAAGTGCACACATTAGATTTGCTAGGTATGAATAAATACATGTTTTTAATACAAAAAAAATGAAATTGTTATAACCAGACCTTCTGAAAATAAGCAGATTATGTTTTATGCATGTTTGTATTTACATAGTTACTTACTCTGATGAAGGCTGAACAGAAGATGTTTTAAATTTAAGTCGCTGTCCATAGCATTTAATTGATAAAACAGGAGAAAGAACCCATTATGTATGCACCTTATTTTGTTGAAATGCAGATATAACATCTTAGATAAACTTATTCAATATAAATGAGGCATTTGCATATACTTTGTGCTGCAACATAATTATCAATGCTTTGTTAATGTAGTATTAGGAAAATATGTATTATATACTACTACTGTACTCAAATTGTTCTAGTCTAATCATATGAAAGATAACTGCACCAGGAGCTTTTAACTTGCACTGCTATCAAAATAATAGAAATGCACACTTGCCCATCCATTGCTTATCATTAGAAAAGGCTCAGAACACTTGGGTATATTTCAGATATTCTGTTATTTCTATTTTCTTGAAAATCTTGGCAGTGGCAGGGTATTTGTCAAATATGTAGACAAGTACAGAATCACAGATTTGATTATGTAAAATCACAAAAGGGCACACCTCTGTTAGAAAATTATACAACCCATTATTCAAAAGGCAATCAGCTGACTGATTTATTCAGAATGAGTTATCTTTTTATAAAAATAAAAAAAAGTGTCAATCCACCGTCTGTCCTCAATAATGGACATGAAGATGAAGATATTGAGATGTATTTGAAAGAACAGCTGTGTGGGTAATGAATAATGATATGTAAGGACCTTAAGGAAGATAATTGTAATAACAGTAATAAATACACTTCTATTACAGTGCCACTTGTACATCATACAATATACATTCCTCCTAAACTGACATTCAGCACTGCATGAATCATTATATTAAGAGTTATAGTAATGATGTGGAATCATTTAACACTAAAATCAATAGACAGATGCTGGTCATAGACACGAACAATCTTCAGATATGCATTATCTAATGTTTATTCAATTAAACAGAGTGGACAGGGTTATCAATATAAACTAATAAGGTTTATAATGATTTAATGTTGGCATGTTTTTAGTTTTTTAAAAGCACCATTATCCATTTTTACTGTTCTAGCCGTGGTAAGATCAGCCATCACCGTTTTAACTCCGCCAATACAACTGTGTGAAACAGAACATGTTCATACAGAACTGATGTGTATACAGAGACTGTAAATAAATACACATTTAACATACAAACCCAAAGCATTTGTCCTCCCCTTCAAAAGTAACGGTCCTTCCCAAAATAACCCTGAGAACCTTGCACTAGAGCAGGGGTGGCTAACCCTGGTCCCGGAGAGCCACAGGCTCTACAGGCTTTAGATCAAGCAGATCGTTAAGTACTTAATTGAACCAACTGTGGGTCTTAATTAGGCTAAATGTCCCTGTGTTCAAGGTGTCCAATGATTGGTCATTTAGAGAGACCTGTAAACCTGCAGGCTTGCGTCTCTCTCCGGAAACAGGGTTGGCCACACCTGCACTATAAGGAAGATCCACTGCAGTACTCTGAAAATGGAAGTCCTTTCTTTCCCACAGAATGTAATGTCTCATTAATGTCATCCTTTCAGTCTAGACACCCCTTCCTCTGTGCATTCCAGCCCAAGGCTTGGGTAAACCACTTGTTTATCCGAGCCCAATTATTTATTCTTCATGGCTCGCTTTCCTTCTCCTTTCTTTGGTTTCCCCTTCCCACGGAGCTTTCTCAGACGACGCATTTCCTCCTTAAAATCCTCATGTTCATCCCTGGTAGAAGACGAGACATTTTAGCACAGTATACAAGCAACAAATTCAAATGTCAAATTCAGGGTTAATCAGTACATAAACAGTGTAAATAAGTCAAATGTTACTTCTGTTAAGAACAATGATAATAAGGCATACATAAATAACATTAAAGTGCTTTCAAGGGTCCCTCACTAGCTCACCACTGACTTTTCTCTATCAATTTTGATCGGCTAAGACCACAGAGCTCAGCCACTCAGTTCCCAATGACACGCTCAGTACCTGAAGAGGCCCATGAACCGCAGCTTCTTGGTCAAGGCGTAATAGACCTTGTGCTGTGGATACCAGTCGTAAACCTCCTTCTTGAGAGCCATGGGCTGGTCCTTGAACAGCTCCACCACCTTCATGGAGCTGCTGTCAGTGGGTCGCGCCACATCACCGAAGATACGGGCACTGAGGCGCGCCATCCGCATGGCATAGTTAGACAGGGTGGACATCTCTGGCTTTTCCTCCTTGTACAAGACACTTCATTAAATCATTATTATATACATTTTATTATTATTACTTTTTGCTTACATACCACCTTGATCCTGTGCAAAATCACACCAATGTGTTGAGTTTGTTGCTGGCATAATATTGAGAAACATGTTTATGTCACAGATCTGGGGGTGAACTTCTGAGGCAAAACCTGGTTCAGCCTTTTCCAATTGAATAGATCACAGTATATCATAAAACACAGGGATGGCAATGTCAGTCAGCCGTACAAAAGGTGAATAAGTGTGAAACTTGTTACCACAGCCCTTCCTCTCCAACATACAGCATCAGCTGCTTGCAAACACAAATCACAGATGCACATATATATCCTTATCCGCAGTTTCATACATACTAAGTGCAGCAAGTGCGAATACGAATCAAAATGCTGTCGGATAAATTAACATGAATGGGTATGTGTTTTAGAGGAAGCTTGTGTTTAATATGTTTAGTATATGCATACAAATAGAAGAATAAATAAACTATAACACGTTAAAACAACAACACGATTTTAATAATTAAAAAAAGCGAATAATGTTAACTGACCTTTAATTCAGCATGCAGGCAGTCTTGTGTTCATCGCTAAATACGGTCGGTGGGAAACTAGTGCTTTTCCATTTCAGTTCCGGGATCTCAGAAGCGGAAGTTCTGTCGTCACTTCCTCTGTGCGGCTGCCAATAATGTAACGATACATGACCATTTATTCAGAATAGTTTAGCTCATGTAATGCTAATATTTTATGAAACTGGTGTGTTGTTTATTCTTTCTTATGTTTTATTTGTATCTACTTTGATGGCTATTGAATGTTTAAAAAATAAAAAAATATATATAAAAATGTATATATATCACCATCAGCCTATATGGATGAAGACTCCACAAGGTGTTTCCACTTGCTTCAATCTGCAGCTTCTCTTTCCAATTTCACGCCTGCAAACTGTATGATTTCATCTTCCCATCTTCTATTTGGTCATCTTCTAGGTCATGAGGTCCATTCAACAGCTTCCTTTGTCCATCTTTGGTATGTTCTTCTATATTTCAGTTATGCCACATATTTCACGTGTTCTTCGTTTGAGATAAATAAATAAATAAATAAATAAATAAGATATAATGCATTATTCTTGGGTAACAATTTAATAAACTTATGTATGTGCTGCTCACTACCTGATTATTCTTCCACACAGACAACAGATTAATATACACAGCTTAACCACTCATAAACAACCAAACAACATACACATTGTATGTTACACACTATAGCGTGGGACGTTGTGGGACTTAGGGCTAGACCAAATCAAAACTCTGACCTATCCACGAATTGTAAACAACAAACCTACCATGTTTTGCTTTATATGTAGTAGAGAGTGGCTTATTAAAATGCGATGGGATGCAGGCTTGTACTTGATACAGGTAGGTCAAAGCTTTGATTTGGCCTGGCCCTTAAGCAGATCTGTTTTCAACGTATCCTGTCTTACTTCTGACCACTAGGTGGAGATCTAGCTGTGGGAAAAAAAAAATCCAATTCACTAGATTAGAAATTGTGGAGAGCATTAGGAGTCAGGAGTGGATGCAGGCATCTAGGCTGGCTGGTTCACTTCATTCTCACAGAAAAAGTGCAATGTGTGATCATCATCCGTGCTGCATGAATCACATCAACAGCTCTAAGTACACCCCACATTCAAATTCATACATAATTTAATACAGATAAATAATAATAAACAAGTGTTTTCCAAACTGTCAATGAATTTCAATTGTCTGACTACTTGACGTGAACACTAAATCCACTCCTGGTAATATATATATATATATATATATATATATATATATATATATATATATGAGACAAAATAAAAGTTGAATTTGATATGCCTCTTGCACTTCATCTGAAACATCAGTATTAGGTGAGTAATTTGGTGTAATACATATTGCTAATTAAACTATACTAATGTATTAATGTTCCAAGTTTGATGAAGACTGACTGAAATGTGTTTTCCACATCAACATAAATATCATGTTATTATCATCACTATTCTAATTATTCTAGTTCAAGTTGATGAGACCAAAAACAAAACATTATTGTGTAATGAAAAATATAAACTGCTGGTTTTCTCTTGCAGTCAGCTCATTATTATATATTATGATTATAATTGTTATTATATTTAAGTATCTGAAAGTTATGTTATCTAAGCTTAATTATATAAACATCTATATTTTTCACTATTTATGAATTGGAGTCTGAAGCACCTCGGGGTTTTGTAAAAACACCTTTTTTCTTGTTACATTTGAATTTAGATGTTCAATTTGCAGCTGCAATTTTCCAGGTTATTTTAAACACAGAAGAAATTAGTTTCATTCCCTTAACTGCGATCTTGTATCCAGTGACATTTTGATTAAGATAAATCAAGTGAGCAATGTTCACAGCTGCATTCCACGTACTTTAAATGGATCAGGCTAGTGATTTGCAAACCTATTGCTAAGGGAACACAGAATAAATTGATTTTCTGAGGGTATAATAGAAGCTAAGATTGAGTAAATGAAAAGATGTAGGGAAAATATACATTTCAAAAATTTCAATGCCAAATATTGAAGTTGGTGGAAATATTTATGAAAACTTTATATTTAATTATCATATTAATATTTACACTTGATGTTTACTGTGTATTACAGATACTTAATTACAGATGTACTATATTAATGCGTTATAATAATATATTGGTATATTTTCAACATATACGAAAACTGAGTAACACCAAACTGAAGGACAGTAGCTTTAGGCTGAGAATAAATAAAAACTTTGACCCATCCACTAATACAATACTACAAACCTGTATGCAGTAATAAGATTGTATTGGTGTCTTAGGATGTGTGACATCTATACAGTGTCCTGAAACAGTCTATTGATGGTCTTGAAGGCCACTTTTACTTAGTGCAGAAATACTCCCAAAACAATGTTTACTTGTCTTGGAGATATACATGTCTTGAATTTATGTAAGGTAACAGCAAACAATAGAACTGGTCCAGGGGATACCTGAATGATTTTGGATACAAAACCTTAAGTGACCTATTGTGTGAGAGACAGAATCAGAAAAATCACTTCACTTTCTGAAATGAAAGTTATGCCCCTGGTCACAATTGTAGTTTTGTAATCTGTTTTAAAATGTCAACGCTGTAGCAGGAAATTGGAGTTTAAGACGGAGTGGACATAAGTACTGTATGATGTATATACAGTATATTGTAGTTATATTTTAAAAAACATACATGTGTCGATGATATTAACTAAACAGCTCAAGCAACCTATTATGTATGAGGCAGAATTATTGTATGAAATGTTCTGTGTCGGTAATGGTTTACAGTAAACCAATCTTAATTCATGAATGTTTGAATCCCTCAGGAATAACATATTCATATCGCATGAACTTCCCCTGAGTTCTAATGTTGACCACATGTATAAACCCTAACCCTAGTCTGTAATCCTATCCCTAACCCAGGCTCTAACCTTATACATATGATTAACAATTGGTGCCAATATTGAAAAGTGTTACCTTGTAAAGTGTGACGACCAGTTAAGATGTCCATAGATTATTTATATCAGTCTGAAAACAGAAATGATTGTTATCAACTGTTTTCAAAAGGACCAGCAGCATAGCTAGGGTCTGGGGTGACTGATTAATAATAAACAGAGCAGAACAGATGGGCAATGTTGCAGATAGGCGTTTATAAATATTATATGTGGTGTGGACATTCAAACAGAAAGAAACCCATTGATGCAACGACTAGTCTGTTTGTTTGTATTTATTTGTATTATTATTTCCGTGAGCATCGCATGGCAGTATGACTTTAAGAAGGTACTTTAATAAGAGATGAGGCTCACGTTATCACAATGACATCACCGCTGACTCTTTTGGGCTGGCAGGGGCTATTGTGGAGTAAAGCCTGTGTATGCACTGCAAGGGTTCATTTGAAACGCTCACAAAAACATGTTTATTTGTCGAATGGGAGAGACATCGGCAGCGCTGGGCATCTTATTTTGACTTTGGAGAAATATCGATTCACAACAGAACAGGCAAGTATTTCAAGATGCTTCTTTATAAAATGAAAATAGATGCCACTGAGCGGGCGAATACAGATTGCAGATGATATCTCCCTCAAACATATGCATGCATATTCACAATTTACAGCACACATGCATGAATATAAACCTTATATACAATATTTTGCAATGAAAGCTGGGCAGGGATAGCCACTTCACTTGTAAACAAGCGGAGGTAAAAAAAAAAAATGAAATGCAATAAAATATGGACAGATTCCTTAACACGGAAACGGGGGTTCCGGGAAGCGGGCGTTTCTTAAAAAATGCATATTTCAACATTTTGGAGTATTAAACATCACAGTGATATAAGGTGATATCCTTCCGGTTGGTGGTGAGTGTGTTGTGTTGAAGTTGAAGTTAGCATTAAAAAACAACATTTCATTAAATACTGGTATGTGGGTTGTTCAATGAAATGTGCTGTTAAATAAAAGCGCAGGTTAGCAGTTAGGACCACCATGAAAAACGGTCATTAAAATAATATATTGCATGCATGTCTATTAATTCTCAATATACCCATATAATGCAGCTTGTAAAGGCGTCATATTTAGAATTGTGGTTTCATATAACAGATTAAAAATGTTTCAATTGACAATCTATGATGTTGCTTCCACTGTACACACAATTCAAACGCAGGTATGGCTAACAATTGCATATTCATAATATATTTGAGGATTTGTTGTAGACCCTGGCGTTAGGCACCAGAGCCCATTCCCTGCAGTTAGCATGTCACACTGCCAATATACCGCAATCTGTCCATATGTGTGTCGTACGTGTTTGCCTGTGTACATATTTCAGTGTGTAATGAGCTCGCTGTCCCGGTGTAAACCTGCATGTTTTAAAATGCAAGGGGCTCCGAGAGATCTACTGCATAACCGAGATGGGAAGGGGTGGGGTGGCAGAAAACCAGCCGACAACAAAGATATATCCGTTTTTGCTCAGCATCACTGAAGTGCAAACGGTTTAATAACGCGGCTGGATCTGTCTCAGTGCGGCGATGGTACAGAAGCAATATAATAATAATAATAATAATAATAATAATAATAATAATAATAATAATAATAATAAATAAACTACCATTGGTGGGGCTATATTATAAATGCCACCGTCGTCTGGGACCAAATGTTGCTTCTCACTCCATATAGGCACATGTCCTAAATAATAACACAAAATAAGACATGTAGCCTTCAAATCAAACATGTGCAAGTGACGTGTCTCATGGACGATCTCCTCTTTCTCCCCCTTCACAGGTCCAACCTGGCCCTGGCTATCTGAGAGACGTCTTACACCCGTGTGTGGATGTTCCCGTCTCGACTCATGCAGACGAGTTTGCAGGGAAGGGCGACGGATGGCTGTTACACGAGGGATGAGATAAGCATATTTGCAGTCGCCTAGCAGAGCCCGGCCAGCTGCAGCATTCCTCTCTCATGCACAGTGCACAGCTATAAGAGCCCATACCAAGCTGCTAAGCCTGTCATTTATGATCGCAAGCCTAGGTTAACTTCACCTGCATGTTTATCGCCTGGAAGATGGTATTACTGTTGGTCCCGAGGGGTGATGTAAGCTGAATAATTCAATGCGGGTGCAAGCCGAGGAGCTGTCCGTGCTGCTGTGGTGCTGATGCGGCTCTGAGAAAAGCGAGCATGGCTGCTGGCAAGCTGCTCCTCTACGCCGGCCTCTCTCTCGCACTGTGCGCACTGGGCATGTTGGCAGTGGCTATCTGCTCCGACCACTGGTACGAAACGGACGCCCGGAGGTACAGGGAGAGGTGCAAAAGTTTCTCCAGCCGCAGGAAGGACCCGGGCTTTATTTACAATTCCAACAACAGCCTCCCACTGAGGGCAAGCAGGTCGAGGCTGGACCGCTGGGAGGAGAAGCTGCTGCTGGCCAGGAATCGGCGGCAGCTGTTCGCGATGAGCGCGGCGGATGAGTGCAGTAGGCAGTATAACTCCACCAACATGGGGTTGTGGAGCAAATGCCACCGGCTTGGATTTGACCAGGATATTGAAGACCTCGTTGCAAAAGGTAACAGCCCCCGAACTTATGAGATAACGATTGCAGTTATGTCTTTGCATCAGTATACTTGGTGATCAATATTGGTTTTAGGTTTTATTTGATTTGATTTGGGGGGGGGGGGGGGCAGCACAAAGCCATCTATACACAATATTTTACTTGCATGGAGTTAAAGAAAGAACACATAGCATTGGAATCCATTGAATGTTTCTGGTTACCTCTTTCCCAGTATTCAAATCTTCAAAATTCAGATGTGAGGGCTGTAAGAGGCATGCAAATGCATTTACTGGAATCATGAATATTGAAAGATGTTTAAAATAGTATCAGAATCTATTTAAATCTGCATATGCTTCTTGCCATTTTGGTTTGTTTGGCTGAACTCGTGATATTTATAAAGGACAGTAAAAATACTAATCTAGCTGTTGCTTTTCTTGCATAAACATACAGCAGCTATGTCATTTATAATATGAAATTAATGTAACATGGTACTGTCCTTTAGGACATGCTAATACTATTTTTTTCTGAAGGTCCCTAGTAATCTGAAATAAATGAATTCATAATCATGTTACCCAATGAAACAATCATATTATTTCACTGGCAGCATACCAAAAGCCTTTATGTGGTCTTAATCACAATGAATACAAAAAATCCTAAAAAGTATCCACATTCCAGTACCACATACATTACTGATTTAATCTTTGGAAGAGCTCAGTTGTTTCTTTCCAAGAGTTGAATGTACCATACTTGTATGAGAAAACCCTTATAGTCTTGGTGAAACATTCAAGTACATGGTTATGTCTTAAAGAAATGCAAATGTTTAAAGATTTATGTTTACCTGAGAACACTTGACTACATTTATTTCCTAATGAGTGTGGTATTTAACATGAGGAATATATTTCAATGTATGCATCTTGGGGAGTGCGATGGCTAGTTTGTGAGTTGATCTAGGTCTGTGTGTTTAATTGTGCTTGTGTGTGCACATCCCCGCATATGTCTGTTTGTGATGGGCGGTTTGTCAGATATTGGAAGAAGGATCATATGGGCACTCAGCATCTGTTTGTTTTGATTCTGCAGATGCAACTTCATGTAGTAGCTCAGCTCTCTGAGGAGCTACCTTATTTGGATAGAGCCGTGTTTGCACTTTTGTTGTGTCTAATGTCATTTGGAATAAAGCATCCCAGTGTCTGCAGAAAGAGCATCTGAAAGCACAAAGGATATGGCATAATTCCCTTCCATCTGCCTATACATTTCTCCACCCTTCCATCTGCTTCATCCCTATAGAAGGCAATCAAGCAATAATCAAGATCACAAAATCCAATAAGATTAGAACAGCAAAATCAGACACCTTTGCTGCTGGCTCCTCTCCCCGCCACAGCAGAACTACAATCATATTATTTTCTGCAACTCTAGAGTGCATACTGCAAGACCCAGTCATACAGGTAACCTGAGGTTGGATTTACCATTTTCAACTGAGATGTAATCTCCCTTGATGGAGGTCTAAATTGGATACCTCGGGAGCCAAGGAAAAGCCTTCCTGATTAAAAAGGAAACTTCCCAAGGGACAAGAATTACTCTTCAGTAGCAATAAACCCACTTCCATGCTTTAGGAGTTCCCTACCAAGAGGAAAAACTTTTCATTGTGCACAGAGCTGTGTATATTATATAGTACATTATATTTAGTATTATATTTTTTGGATGAAAAAAATAAAAACAGATAATTATTATGACTAGTATGTAGTATGTAGTATGTAGTAAAATGTAGCTGAATGTAAATGCTTCTATTTATTTTCCATAGTAATAAGTCCTCTATTTGTTTTTAGGAAGCATGGTATAAAACATATGCCCATTGAACAAACATTTAAAATGTATGTGAGATATCTGTTGTTCAACTATCAATTACAATTGGCAATTGCATTTGAATATTCCATACACCTGCAATGCCCAACATTGGTTTGGATGTGATATCTATTTTCAAATTTTGTGAGAACTGCTCTGGACATTAACTGAAATGAAACATAACACAACGTTTTTTAAGGTAATTAACACAAACACATACTGTTTGATGATTTAAAGAAAGGGCCTCTTGTATGTACACTAAATCATTGTATTTGTCCTCGTTGAACTCCTGGTGTGTGTTTTGTCATCTGTGTTTTCACAATCACATTATGGCACAGTTTCTGTACCTGACCTGTTGTAATGTAAGTCACCTACAGTAAACACTTTTCTTCTCTTTTGTCCCCACTGTGAGAGTCAGTCAAAACTGTGAACTGTCCAATATGATTAACCTTAGGTAGTGCCTGTAGGAATATTGTTACAAAAGCAGGCTGGGGTTAGATCTAAAGATGAAAGAAACAGCAACAACAATATGCTGTATTTGTTTCTATTATAATTAAATGAAATACGCACAATTTTAAAATATACATATTGTCCTAATCTGAAAGCTGATAAAATGATGTCAGAATAATCAGTGCGATTATTGTATTTTGTTAACTTGCCAGTAACCTACATCCTCTCTTACTCGGAGATTACATTTTTTATCCTGATATTTATATCACGTGTGTCAGAGACAGATTGTTACTTTAGAAATCAATACTAGACTCTACATTAGGCTTTCCCAAAACATTACTGTGTCAAATCAATGTCTTTCCCATAACATCATTAGTAAACACTGTGACCTTACATTGTACATATTAAATTGTGCATACCTATATATATATATATATTTTATTTGATTTTATTTGATTAAAGACATTTTAGAACATTTCCTCTAAATGCATTAACATAAACTATAAGAATAAATTAGAACAGAAATAACTAACATTATAAAATACTAACCTGAATATCAGCATATGCAAAAGGAGGGAGTTATCCATGTCTGATGCAAATGGGTTTTTGTCTGGTCAAAAGCAGTATATTTATGTGGTCAGACCTCAGGTTTAAACTGCCAGAAAAGACACACCTTCAAGCACCTGATCTGCACATACCAAATTAGACACAGGCCCACTACACCTAAAGAGCTGTCCCCAGGCATCATGGGAGTTCTGTACTCTATAGAGATCTCAAGGGAGTGACATCACTGTTTTAGGATCATGTACACAAAGAGTTCTGTTACACAAGTGCAGCAAGCAGAAACAAAGCCAGCACTGCCTCGGATGCAGATGCAGTTGTTAAAATATACTGTCACGTAGTACAATTCAGTACTTAGCTTCACAACCTCGTGTTGACATTAGGGATCTGAGATGTTTCTAATGTTTCTAATAATCCAGAGGGACTGGTTATAAAGCACAACACACAAACAAGCAGGTTTGGGTTAAACAGGATGATAAAGTTTTTCCAAACAAGACAGATGTATTGAAGAATGTTGCTTGGAAGTAAATTCATGTTTCTAAAAAATGTTAGACTGCTGATTTGCACACACAAGCATGGATAGGCCTATGTGCTGGCATGGTAAGAAAGAGAGGTACAGTTAAAGGCAGCTATGGGTTAAAATAAATTACTTTGTTTTCCCTGGCAGATTTGTTAAACCCCTTCAATTCATTCAAAGGTTTTCTTACCCTGCATGTTCTCCAATTTGACATAACGGTGGTAACCTGGTAAAAAGAAAAGGAAAAGCGCCTCATTAGGCAGCCAGAAAAACAGTATGCGAGTTAGCATGGATTTAAGTTGTGCCGTTTCTCCAGTGCCAGGTCATTAGAGCAGTCACCACTAATCACAAAGGTGCTTGGGAGGTTTTGGGAAGCAAAAGAGGGAATAGTAACATGCTCTAGTCTAGACAAAGGTTTCAATCTGCCTTTAAAATTCTATTCTGTTTTCAATATTCTTTTTCGGAATATCTGGAATGGACAGATTTATTTGTTTTTTCTGTAGAACTATAAGGCTAAGCCCTAAGCAGTCACTACCTTGTTTCACTGCACTGTTCCATATGCAACGATTAAATCAACCCTATAGCCAATATTTGTTCCCCAAGGCCTCCTCTGTTTGTGTCTGCAGTCATAAGCAACAACCTTGAGCATTGTAGTCTTCTTGTATTGAACGGGCCCCTACTGCAGATCAAATGGTGATGTTTAAGTAGTGGACACTGAGGACTTGCTCCTACCATGGCTTTTGTTAAGACCATTCTGTGAAACCATGGCAACCAATAATTTGGTGCAGAAATGTATCAAGGTTAGGACTGGTCATACGAGCACAAAATTATATGCAATATTGTAAAAACCAAAAAAAGCTCTCTGGGAAGTGAATGTTTTCATACTGTGAAGGTACAGACCTCAAAAGTGTACATTTATTCTTTTGTAACGTGAATCATTTTAAATTTGCATTAGGTTATAGCCAGCATTCCACACATTTTTATTTATTCATGAAAACATTCAGCATGCCTAAAATATTAAAGTATGCCTGCACGTAGAAGTAGCTAAACCGTTTTGAATAATACAGCACACAGTTCCTTAAGAGGTAAGAACGATTATGTCACTGACTGAAGAAAATCCTCACAACCTCATAGAAACAATATGTTGCCATAACAACGCAAATACTCGGAAACAAATGCAACTACTTCTCTCATATAGCATCAACGCTTCACGGATAACTTCAGAGTTACAAGAAGAAAATGGATGTGAAAACGATTCTTTCTCTTAGCTGTCTCCAGACTGAGGGCTTGATATTCACAACAGGGTGCAGAAAAGTGTGCCACTGGAAGATCCATACTAGCTAGAAGCATATGTGTATGATTTCCATAATCCACAAAAACATGGCATGAGAATGAATTCATTTTAAATGTGGGCATTCTATTAGTTCTGTTTGAACTGATTACCGGGTAATTGAGCCCGAACAGTCTGAGAGATTAAACGCTGCTGGGGAGGATATTGACCATTTTATAGAAGAACGGTTGATTGATTTTGTGCTCATTACCCAAGTGCAATAAAAAATGTGCTTTTTCTGTAAGGAATGTTCATTTTTGCTAATACCATATATATTTTTAGTTTTAGTTTTCACTTTTGTTCAATATTTCAAATTGTAAACCATTCTACTATCATTTCCATTACTCTTGAATAATTGCACTAATAAGAATAGTCAAGCAACTCTAAATATCCTTTGGAAATACATTTATTATTAATTTGGGGGAAAAAAAACTAATTGTGATAGCATAGGGTCAAACGTGTAATGATAAACACATTAGTAAAACTGCAGAGTGAGAATGCATAAATTTCCTGTAAGAGAAGCTTACGTCAGTAATTGTAGAATCTGACTATTTAAAAATATTTCATAGCTTCAGGGTATAATTTGCATGTCATTTATTTAATATTTTTCCACTCTTTAGGGGTGAAATTCTTACAAACAACACTTCTAAGTAAAGGATTTGCATTTTTTATTTTTCTTCATGGATAACAGTGACTTAATAGAGCTATTAGAAATGGCTAAAGTTGAAAACAATCCTGCTGTATTATATCTTTTTTTATATATATTTTGAGATAACTAGCCTGACCATTTATTTTGTGTATTCTGTCCGTACCCTTCAGCAGTATTTTGAGTTCCTATTCCAGAATTTACAAAAGTGTCATAAAGGCATTGTGTGTATTTAAATACATTGTCAAGAAATAAGTAAAGTGGTAGGTCTGCAGGAAAGGAATGGCTCTCTGTAGATTAAATTTTACATCCCTTTGTGTCATCTGCTCAAGCATCTGATCATATAGTGTAGAGTGAATTAAGGAGAACCCGGCCTGTCTGTTTTTTTAAACCAGTGTGCAAATGAATGACAGATGCAGAGTGCTGTTTCTCATTAAAACAATATTGTATAGAGAGCATTTTCAAGGGCGAACACAGGACATAGTAAAAGTGCCACAGAACAGTAAAATAGAACATACAATCAAGGATTAGAGAGATTTAAAAATGCATTAAGCTAAAGCAAATAAAACAAAAAAACATAGCTTACACTAAGTTTTAATACACATAGGAAGTTTCAGCATGATAACTAAGGAAACAGCAAATGGCGTACTTACTAGTGGAACACAACAGTAGAAAGTTCTAGAATGGAGGTGTGAAACAGCTGAAAACATATCCCCAGCTTGTGGGTCTTTTAAAGGATTTGCAAGAAAGTCAGGGTCAGGAGATGTCAGTTAAAATATGAGGCTGAAGGGGATCAGAAGATCAGAGATATAGCCCAGACCAAGTTGTGGAAGACTCAGCAGAGTGCAAGAGTTTTAAATGCAAATTGAACTCCGATGGGTTGCTTGTATAAATAAGCGAACTGTGAAAAAATGCTTTCATGCTGGTTATAATCAGACACCATTCTGGCACTTTGGTTTTTATACCAACTTGTTACTGGAGTCCATTGGTGTAGACAGGAAGAGACAAAGGCATGACAGTGTGATTTCCATCTGCAAGACCAAGATATGGGCATACTTTATTGCCGATTACGGAAGCTTTTCTTTGTGACTGTTTCTTTTGCCTGATTGTGCGTTTCAGAGAAGGTTTTATTTCACACAAAGCGTGGCTACCCCAAGGTGGTTTTTAGTTCAATGCATACTGCTAAAGAGCAAGTTAGTTGTGCTTATAAGGTTATGATCAAAGGACACACATCAATCAGACTTCATCACTCCCTCGTCAGTCATATAACACTGACAGCAAGGGGTAGAAGCATTGAATTGGGTATTCTAAATTGTGCAGCGATGAGGAAGTGAAGGGTGAAAAATTAAATTGGATTTACAGTCTTTTCTCCACAGATATATGGAGGTTTTGTGAGATTAATTGACGTCCAAAGAAGTCAGTGTTATGCACAACAACCTGATGTGTTTACTGTGATCAAAAATCCCTGTATACCATAAACATCTGATTGTCTTTTTACAAAATATAGTTTCTCCATAATGAACACAAACTTCCAGATAGAAAGTAATAAGGACCAGCTAATCACACTGTCAGACTGATATAATACATCTACAGCTTTTGTCAGTAAAGACTAATTTTAATTAGGGTGGCCTCCCTGAAATTAACACAATTAATATTTCATAGTTTTCATAGTTTATTTCACACTTATTAAGACGTAGGTTTAATAACTATTTCAGAATATTCCAGAATTATGAGTTCAGTCAGCAGCCCTTATTATGTTGTATCATAATGCTGGTAATGATGCAGTAGATCAAATGAACAAAAGCTTAATGCTCAATTTGCATTTTAAATTATTTCAATTTAGGGGAAACTTGAGAATCCTTTTCTGTCACCTAGTGCAAGGGTGATTATCGAGAGAAATGGGAACCCTAACTTATTCTGCCTTTCAAGATCCCCAAAATCACAAGACGCCAGAATAACACTTTCTTAAGAACATTTAGAACATTTTCTCTCTGTCTCTTCACCTGCTTTCTCCCAATTCTCTTTTTCTGAGCCCGAGTGACCGCTACTTAAAGAAGTTGTAAATGAGACCTTGTGTTGTATGACATTGTGCTGATAAGTACACACAACAGTCTCTGATCTCCTGTAATTAATCTGTTGTGGGCTGAGTTACAGTATACTAATAGACCCTGACCTTGGGATCTGATATACGCAGATTGGGAGAGTTTATGATCTTTATTACCTGAAAATCTACTGCTTACGCTATCTCTTATCTGCTCCATTGATTTTTAGATTAAATGTAATTGCATTTATGATAAGTGAATTATAGACAGCAGGACAAATGGTAGAGGACTACGCACAAGTCGAAGGATGCTGTGGTAGAAGCCCATATTTCCCAGGAAATAAAAGGTACTCTGTCAGGGGTTGTTGAATGACAGACATCAAACAGACGACTTACATCTGATTTTCCTGTGCAAAAGAGCCACGTTCTGTGTTTTGCTACAGCTTTTTGTTATACCTGGTGACATCTGTAAGTATCATTATTGTTAATAATATTTTTTTTTCATTAATCATACTGCTTCCCCTTGTGTATTAATAAAAGTCAATTTGTGAGTGAGTGATCGCTATGTCTAGCCACTGCACTTTTGAACTGACCTGCGGGGAGATTGTGACATCAGACCAGTCTCTTCTGGAACTGAGCTGTCAATCATCTCATTTTGAGTTGTTATACAAAGTGGCAATCCAGCATCAGACTCTGACTTTCAAAAAAACATTTCCATCCCTAATGACTTTCAAAAGGTAGCTACCCTCAGCCCCATAGTGACATCTCACACACGTCAATCACAAAAATGTAATTTACAGTTGTATTAATCCACATGCATTTTTAGAGCCATAAATACCAAAAAATGTGCTCTGTCCTCTAGTTTAAGGAAAAAATAATTAGGCCACGATTGTATTAACCAACATCAACAAAAAAGTTTTGAAATTCTATATCTCAAACTGCTCTCCAACTCGGATTCAGCAGCCCTGTACGTTGAAGTTGATAAACAGGCTTGTCCATATCTGCCTCAGCCTGGAACTGGAACCGCTTGCCCTCTGGATAATTGCATCCCGCGGCAAGCCCGTCTTTCCAGAAACCAAACGCTTGCTCTACGTCTAGAGCTCAGTGAAAATGGAAGGTTTTTTTAAATGACAAAAACTAAATGGGTAAAAAAATGGAGTGTATTTTTTAACTTAAAAACCTTTTAAACCAGTTGATAGAACCTCAAACCAACACATTTGATTTGGTTTTAAAGGAATGTAAATGTCAAGAAAAGAAAAGAAAAATGGAATCTGCATTTCTGACAGCAAACACATTTTGATGAAATATAAATCTTGGTTGCGGGGCACATGTAACAACATTATATCACTCTAGGGTTTTACTTCACATTTGGGGGATTGTACATACACTGTACATAACTGGTTCTTCTCCCTCTCGTCTGATGGAAAGCAAACAGCAGTGGTAGACTTAGGTAAAGGATCAATGCAGCCTTGTAAGGAGACATTTAAAAAGACATTTGCTTTACTTTGTAGAAATTCTTGCCCCTTGATTTCCCCATAATTCTGAAATTTAGGATTCCGGAATGTTTAATGTTGGAGAATAGTTGTTGGCCAGACAAATCAAATGGCAAAGGAGTTTTTTAAGAAGTGTCATGGTGCCGTGTCTAGTGAAGTGTGGGTTCCTGTGTGGACTAGCACGTCTCCTGTGTTTTTGAACATTGTCTCTTTTCATGCGCCGATTTGTTTCGCTTTTGTGTTGCTTGCCTTGCAATTCCACTTAAGCACTGCTCACTTGTATGACTATTTCCTTAACTATAAAAAACCCAGCAACATCCATAGCATAATTAAAATGCATGTTTAATTTGAAACCCTAGCTTCTTCGTAAAGCCACCCCTACGAACCTCATCAACATCAACCACATTTAAAGATGCGTTTTAGTGTGATTGTAATAACGTCACCGGGTTTGTGTCTCGATGAGGATTACACGAAACAGGCTTAGAGGAACATTCTTTAAGGTCTCTTGTCAGATCCAGTGCATTTCACTCGTAATTCCAATTTCTATGTGGCGTATAGTTTAAATGCTCAACTCTGCATGACTGTCTGTAACACATTTTTATGTATTTATTTATTTTATTTTCAGCAGCTGTGCTTAAAAAAATCTTGTGCCACAGTTTAGTACACATTTATCAAATTTAACTGAATTTGTCCAGACCCTACTGTTCAGAAACAACACTGTTATCAATTAAACACATACTACTACTACTACTACTACTACTACTACTACTAATAATAATAATAATAACAGGTAGCCTAGGTGATAGTGTGTTTACATTATACATTTTACTTGTGGTAGCTGCAGCAGTAGTAGCACTACCATTGTGGTATCTGCTTATTAAGTCCTGCAGATCAAGTTACCAGCCTCAGAAAACAAAACAAAATGTAGGAATTGCAGGCTATCAATGCATGCTCTAAAGCCCAGGTTTTGTCTTGTGGAAAGTAGCTAAATCACATCATATTTCTGTTTTGTTTTTCAGTGCACTTATTATACAGCACGCTTCATTAAGTCCAACAATAAAGTTGTTCAGAATGTTTTAGTTCGCTGGCCTAAATGAAACTCTTACACTGTGCATATAATTTCATTTCATTTTCTGCTGCATAAAAAAACGTCAGCAAGCACCAGATTGCATCACGTGATCTGAATCCATGCAGGCCAGGGCAGAAGTAAGAAGTGGCAGATGCGAATAGGTGTAACATGGATCGTGGAACAGAATACAATTGAACAAAAGAGAGTGTTTTCACACAATCTGGTGGTGATGTTATTGACATAGAGACACTGCTTTGTCTCTGTAACCGATTATTTTTTTAGAGCAGAAGAAATACAGGTGAATGTTGAGAAACAATACGTTGGTGAGACAGACTTGAGTATCTTGTATTGTATTCATACTGACCATGATCTCTCTCTCTCTCTCTCTGCATCTATCCATCTATACATCTAGAATGGATGCTTAGTTAAGTATATATTTGTAGGAAGGAGGTATAGTGAAGTATAAATAAGAGTCAGTGCAGAATCTGAACATAAAATGTAATTAAATAAACCGAAAGATTAAGAAAATTAAGAAACAATATTCTGCCTATAGAAGGATTTCTACATACTTAACACATAACTTGTATTTGCTATCTGTATCTGCAGTATGTGCTAAACTGTAGTGTGATGTTGAGTGTGGCAAAATGTTGTTGGCATTTGAATCCTGGGATTAAACAGTACAACTGTTTTACACAAGAGAAAATATGGGGTGGGGGGTGCAAAGAAGCCAGATAGTTAGATCTTTCAAAAAGAGGTACCTCAATTTGAATAAAACATATTTAAGAAAGGTCTGTTTTTTATACATTCCTTTTCATAGTTGTATTCAACTATTGAATTTGTTTTTCATAAAGGTATTGATGAGGTGATGGTAATAATTTCATTGATTAATGCAGGATCCAGAATAAGCATTCACAGTCCAGTGCATCCAAACAAACCACTTCTTGTCTGTGGATCATAACCATTAAGACTGTCTCACAGTCGCCTAATTATTCCTCTGTAATTTGTTTCAATGAAACATGGACTTAATGCACAATGAAAGAATAGTAAAACATTCAAAATTCAAAATAGTGTTCTGTTGCTACACCTTCTTTTCTGATTTATTGTATCTATACAAGACCCAATTATATTCAGTGTCTAATCCAACTAGCTAGTCATTCAAACTTATCTCTCTAGAAAAGAAACACAAGAAACATTTAAATCAACATTAAAATGTCCATTATAGCTACACAAAATTAGGGCTTAGGATCTTCCTTAACCCTGCCCAGCCTCCGCCCTCCACCCCACCAAATTACTAACCTAGTAATGGACGGCACCTTTCCATTGTGTAGACAAAAGCAGCCTCTGACAAACCAGCGGCCACCAGGTGATATGTTTGAAACCTCTGCTCAGTGAGGATGCTGACATTATGATTTGATACTGGCCTAAGTCAGTGTGAGTCACTGCCAAAGTCTTTGTCAATATTCTATATTTTGTTCATGACTTTCATCGAGGCCTACGTGGCTTCAAAGGAAATCTTTCCCTGTCAGTCAGGGAGCTTGACACAGCATATCTTTTCCGCAGTAATTTGCCAGCTTCGTCTGCAGTAGAATAACAAATGCAGAATCAGTGAAAATTCCTCAGGATGTGTGACCACTGGGTCACTAAATTAAAAAGGATGTTTCATTTTATGCTGTATGCATTTTAAATGAAAGACATTAGCCGTTTCTGCAAAGCAACTTAATTTTCCAGCACATAAAGCTGTGAGAACTGAGATTAAATCACATTTACAGTGGATATTAAAAATATTTGAATTGCAACAGCAGCATCTGCTGTTTTGTTTTTTTATTAATATATTATTACCCTTACTGACGCAGACATTCAAATGAAAAGTGAGAACACGTTGCGAATGAGCTGCATCATGCCACTCACTAGTTTATTTCACAGGAGCGATGCACATTTTTCCCGTCTGACTCTGTGTCTTTACAAAATCAATTACAATTATTATCGCATTTGTGCATACACTTCATTAGAAGTAAGTGCTGGGCAAACACAGATTGTCAAGGTGAATAAACTGAAAGCAGTGTTTGAAACAAAATAGTTTCTAATGTAAGCATGATCGGTTTAGCAAGGTCATGGAGCTCGGCTTTTATAAAGGTCCAGATGGAGTGCCTTGCAGTGGCCAGTCAGACTGTACTACAAAGACTTGCGGTTTTATTTGAAGTGTACCAGTGCCAACAGGGCTATAAAGTGCTTCTCTGAATTACTTTGTTGTGGCTAGGTCTTTTCCAATCATATGTATGCATTCATCAATAACCCATGCCTACAAGCACTCAGTTGTTAAGTTAATGTGTAAATAAAACAACAGACCTTTGAATTTAGTTTTTTCCTTATCAGTCATAGTTGCAGACTGTCAGCTGTGGTCCTTTTCGAATATTTTGAAAATAGTTAGCAAATTGTGATTGGATAAAAGCGTTTTTTGAAATGACAATAAACATTCTACTAGTAACACAGTTACAGTAGTGTGAGCTTGGACCATTGCATCCTACATTTATATATCATAAACAAAAACCATGTTGCTTTCATCACTATGCTTCTAAGATTCCTGTTTTAAAGTTCCATCACCTATATTTGTAATATTGTCTGTTATTAATGTACTTTTCTTGAAAAAGAACCCTTCAGCATTCAGACGTTTCATTTAAATACTAGACATAGTATTAAATCATTCTATACTCTTATATTTCACCCACAAATATTATTTAATAGTAATAATCATCACCCTAATGTATGTTCTTCATATAGTGACTTATATTTGTGTGTTATGGCGCTGTAGAATTTTCAAAACAGACAACTCAAGAAACAAGTAAATTAAATATAGAAGAAGAGATTGTAGAAGGTGTTCTGAGCTTCTGACAGTCCTGGAAAGAGGATCCACAGTTCTGCCTATGCAAAAAATATGGAAAGCAGTTGACCTCGTGTAAGAGACAGTTTATTTGCACACATTTGTTTTCCAGCATTCAAATATGCTTTTGCTTAATACACAAGGCAGGCCTGCTTTGCAATGTGTGTGTGTGTGTGTGTGTGTGTGTGTGTGTGTGAATATATAAACAAATAAAATACAGAAAGAAAGCTCAGTTCCAAATATAGACATTTATACACGTATGCATTTTGCTCTTTAATGATGGGATGTTTTAATTTCTTTCTATACACAATAATGTACCGTGCTCTCTGTCTGATTAAATGCATGATGCTGTTTAGATGTCACAGTCTTTCTTTGCCAATACCCTATTTTGGATTGTTGTTGAGTAGGTGATTATGACAGTGAACAAGAGATAACTGTTTCATCACTTTTTATTTCAATAGATCCAGCTCAATCCAGGCGTTATCCAGCACTTAAGCAGTGGAACGTATTGAATGCAGTATCAAAAGGTAACTAATGCAGAAAGTTCTTAGCCATTTGCTTAAAGGCTAAAGGAGGTATTACTGAAAATATACCATATGATTAGCCCAGTATTTAACTGATTTGTGTATTTTATTGGGGAGCTAATTTGTAGTTCACCAAAGTAAAAAAACAAAAGAAAATGTTTAAAGTGTTTCGTATGTACATAAATTCATAAACCAGATAATGTGTACTTTTGTTTGTGTATATCATGAACATCTCCATTTCATATTTACAGTGTTCCTAAGAACAAATAGTAAATACCCAGCCTATACAGAAATCTCTTGCATTTGTATATTACCCTTCACTCGCTTTATAAAACATACATTCATAAACCTCAGAAAAACATAAGGCTACATTCAGCCTCTTAGCAGAGCAGGGCTTGTTTGCTGTTGTTTTCTCTTAAAAAATAATGAAACACAGAGGTTTTGTCAGCTCATGAGCCTAAGGGAAAATTAACTAAATGTATCTTCCTCCTACACCATTTATACCTTGCTTGCCTCAGACAGCCAAGTGATTGATTGATCGGCCAATTAGGATCCACATTCCTGAAATTTTCTGGCTAATCAATCAATTTGGACTCCCACTTACCTGACAGACAGGGAATAGGGCTAGGATGTTGCCCTTAAACTACAAGCTGGATTATTCATACTGTTGCACAGAGATACATGTTATGAATATCAGGTACATTCATTCTGCACTTTAACGAGATTAAACGTGTACATCATTCTTGTCGTAAATAAGATAAAACTACAGGGTGAAGCACTGTATATCACTATATGTTTTTTTTCTCTCTCTCTCTCTCTCTCTCGCATGTTTGCCTTAGAGAAGTCTTGTGTCCTTGCTATAAATGCCATCTCCCATGCTGAATTAATAAAAAAGCAGATTTTACATTGTCTTGTTTAAACATAGTTGACAGCTGTGGACAAACAAGTTCTGACTCTTTCTGTTGCATTATTTAGCTGTGAGGGGGATTCCCAATGGAGTGACCCACTATTTGCTAAGCTCCACTAGGCTGGGTGGTTTGAAAGTCAGCTAGGTCACTAGGGGTTCCTTGGATAGCCCTATGTGTTGCCGGTTGCATGTGAAGTTGCATACTTATCAGCTGAAGATGCATCAGTCCTCTCTCTAATGCTCGTCCTCTGCTGTTTGTGTTGTGAGCATACAGCGTGACAAACAACACGTGGATATGCCTGAGAGGACACATTTCAGAATTGTATGTTGTCTTCATTTTCTCTGTTGTTGGTGAAACGGATCGAATGTTTGCATTTCCAGACTGACTGAGGTTATACAAATCTAAATAATTGCTGATTCAATTTTTGTTATTGTATAAAGTAAATTAAAAACATCAAAAGCAATATATGTATTTGCCTTATAATGAAATGGCTCTGTAAGACTAAACAAAGTACTTTTATAAACTGCTCAGGCTGTTTTCAAAAAGAAATCAGGGCCTAACTTGAATTCTGTTTAGTTTAGTTATTTCAGTCTTTAAATGTGTTCTCAATACCTGACATTGGGCAAAATATTTGAATTGATCTCTGGTTTATATTTTAATAATATCATTATATGTGAAATGTGTTTGCACCTCCATTTGCTATTGCAACATAATAAAAAGACAGTAGGTCATGATTTGTTGAAAAGTACTTAAAATGCATGCAAAGGACGATGTTGTTGACTGCAGCGATCCGATCAGGAAAGAAGCCCAATCAGAACTGTCCATGAAATCACAATGAGGTCAGTTTCTTTTCTGTGTCTCTAACTAGGATTTATATCCCCTCTATAGATGGGAGTGCTTTCCATGTGGACATTGGTAGGAGATTTTTTTTTAATTATGAGTGATAGGCCTAAACAAGCCATCGTTTCTGCCTTGCTATAAGCTCTGCTAATCCCAGCCAATACTTCTTTGTAAAAACTTATTTCCATAAGCTTCAAGTGGAGGTATCGTGTCAACTGCTGTAAAGCACAAGTATGTTGGAAAAGAGACATGCAGAATCTCATCCACTGCCACAGACATGAGCTGCATGCTTAAATCTCACTATTCCCTCATGCTGTGCAGAACACATTCTTAATGCTGGCTTTAAACGGTAAACCTTGATAGCTCCAGGAAAAAAGAGAAAAACAGACAGAGAGAGAGAGAGAGAGAGAGAGAGAGAGAAGAATTGCTTTGGAGCAGAAATATGTATCATTTTACATATACGAATTTGAGTTTTGACAGGAGTTACATGGTTAATAACTTAATATCATTATATTTTTGGGAAGATAAAATACAATTTGCCCAATTCCACACATCCACCTCTGCTTGAGAAACTATAAATACCTGCTTTCTGACACACACCCCTAGCGCTCAACGTTTCGCATCCCACCCCCTCCCCAGTCACCGCCTCCGCAGCAGGTCCTTGGCTCATTCCTCTTAGTGGGGGGGTCCGACGGTCCAGCCCCATTCTGCCAGGCTTTTGTTCCCTTCTGCCAGTGAATAAACCAATCGTATCTAACCTGTGAAGCCTAAATTGGGGTTGTACACTACTGAATTACATGTAACATTGCCTAGAAACCAGTAACAACATCTATGAGTGATGGCTCAAAAGCTGTATATTATTTTCAGTGCTAAATCATCAATCGAAAGTACTGAAATACTGCTCCAAGTCTGCCACGCTCATACATTGATTTGTATATCTTGAAATATAATCAATCGTGAATCTTTAGACAGTTCTACTCTGATTTTGAATGACAAAATATCACTTGGAGTAGTTTCCCCCTATTATTTAACATTGGCTCTATGGAAAGCCTCGAGCAAGGGGAAAACTATAATAAAATGCTGCTGAATGTCTTGTTCTTTTACTGTGCCTCTGCATAATTGGAGTCTTGGAAGAAAAAAAATAATTCTGATGGGGTAGCGTCTGAACGCCGTCTATTCTGTAGTATAAGAAATCATCTGATTTAATGTGTGATTTAATTTTTACCTTGTCACTGCTCGAAAACTTTTAAATGAAAACTTTAAAATTACAAAATCTATGCACCAAAAATATTGGCTGCCATTATTAGAATCTTATGGATGTGTTTAGACGTAAAGCCCTCTTTGACAACTCTGCCTTCATAGAAAACAAAATGTTCCTTTCTTTCATTTGTAAATAAAGAGCCAGAAATTCTTTGCAAAGCCAAAAACACAATCTGATGTAGCCATTTCCACTCAGCAGGGAAGGAGTACAATATCAACCACTTGATGAAAGGCTTCTTTAACAACAAAATACACAAATCCTAATACGAATACACACAGAGCTGCCACGCAGAGAAGGTGAGGGTGTGTGTGTTTTTCCATTTCTCCTGTTTCTGCTCTTTTTCTGTGGCCTTAATCTGCACTAAGATCCTCAGTCTCTATCCAGTCCAAGCTGCAATAACTAAAGGTTGTTCCTGCCTAAGGGCTGTTAGCGACCTTTTTATTTGTCTGAAAAATACAAATCCGAAAACCATCTATGCCAGGCCTATGAATTTTGTTACGCCAGGCAAATATAATGTCCTTATGAAGAGTCTACAAACATAACCAAGGCCTATAATGAACAGTTATTTTTTTGTATTTCTTTGTAATGTGCTTATACAAAGCGTCATGGATGGCCAAGCATCTCCTAGATATTTCTGGATCATGCTTCCAGCTGCTCAGGAAAGTCATAGCACAGATGAGCTCAGCACTGTATTAATGGAGAAATGCTGAACATCTAGTGATTTGAAAGTACTCCATGGAGAGGAGGCTTGAAAACCCAGAAGAATATGACTAATTTCTTCAAAACACTGAGAAATATACCCCCTGAAGACCCAGGCTTACTTGTACTTACTACGCCAAGATTAACCTTACCTTCTACTACATACATCTATTGGGGTTGTCCGAACTCCTGAAGCATTGTAATAGAGAGGAAAGCGGGAACCTGGGGGATGCATGCTGGAGGTACAGGAAGTGGGGGATGCTTGTAGCAGTATGATGAATAAAATGTTTAGAAATAACTATCCCAATAACATTTCTTACTTTCCCCTCAAGACTGTTAACACTTGAGAAATGGGTAAAGTCATGTTTAGATAATACGATTTACTGCCGATTGCAATCATAATAAAAAAAGTTTTGTGATGTCAAGTGTCTTGGAGGAGATCTCAGAGAAGTGTCATATGCATCCTTTCCAGAAATTATTTAATAGATTGGAAGTAACAACATGAAATTCCCTGCCTTCTTCTGCAGACTCTGATTTTCTGTCGGGGTCACTGCCACAGCACTTCAAGGCAGCGTATCTTCTATTTGCAGTAATTTACGGACATTTAATTAAATGCTAAATTCCCCAGCCACAGATATTATGACTACATAATGTTCCCTTTAGGGTACATTAGCTTCTCTCAGGAAAAAAGGTAATGATAATGCCTTTATCTACATCTATTATTTCCAATGTCAGAGAAATTGATATTTTATTGCATCTCTGTTTTTCTACTTATTATTTATAATATATAGTGACACTGTGAAGGGTCAGACACAGTGTCTGGGTTCTCAAGGGGGGGGTACAGAGAAATAGTGGGGAGCCAGTCACAGATGGAAGAGCAGGCCAGGTGTTCCCCAAGTCATTTACTCTCTCGCTAGGTATCTGGATGCTTGACTAATGCTGTAATACCATTAATATGCATGTGTTCTCATTCTATTCCGACTGCTCAGAATTAAAGGGATACACCACATTTTACACAGATGTTTACACCGATCAGCCATAACATTATGACCACTGACAGGTGAAGTGAATAACACTGATAATCTCGTTATCATGGCACCTGTCAGTGAGTGGGATATATTAGGCAGCAAGTGAACATTTTGTCCTCAAAGTTGATGTGTTAGAAGCAGGAAAAATGGGCAGCGTAAGGATCTGAGCGACTTTGACAAGGGCCACATTGTGATGGCTAGACGACTGGGTCAGAGCATCTCCAAAACTGCAGCTCTTGTGGGGTGTTCCCGGTCTGCAGTGGTCAGTACCTATCAAAAGTGTCCAAGGAAGGAAAAGCGGTGAACCGGCGACAGGGTCTTGGGCGGCCAAGGCTCATTGATGCACGTGGGGAGCGAAGGCTGGCCCGTGTGGTCCGATCCAACAGACGAGCTACTGTAGCTCAAATTGCTGAGAAAGTGAATGCTGGTTCTGATAGAAAGGTGTCAGAACACACAGTGCATTGCAGTTTGTTGCGTATGGGGCTGCGTAGCCGCAGACCAGTCAGGGTGCCCATGCTGACCCCTGTCCACTGCCGAAAGCGCCTACAATGGGCACGTGAGCATCAGAACTGGACCATGGAGCAATGGAAGAAGGTGGCCTGGTCTGATGAATCACGAGCATCACCAATCGAGCATCTGTGGGATGTGCTGGACAAAAAAAAAGCTAGGGATATATCCTTTTAAACAGGGATGTTTATTTTTCTATGATTCCAGTGTGGCAGTATATATATATATATATATTTTTTTTTTTGCTCAGAAGCACAACATTACCCTTACAATATATACATTACTAGAGGCTTCTGTTGTGGCATATCATTTTGTGTAATAGCTCGTGGTTTTAGATGGGGAGGTTTATAACCATCTACAATATATATTAGACATATGATGCTTTTAAAAATCAGATTTTCCCTTGTTATTAAACGACTCTTGGAAGAATCTGTGTTGCCATATTGGGAGTTGTGGAAAGCTTGACGTTGGAAAAATGCCTATCAGTCAAGGTGGCCTGTCTATTGATATGTCCTTTTAAAGACATGAAAAGGTGCCTGTTGAATGTATTTTTACTGTCTCACTCTTTTCAACTTACCTGTTTAAGGCTTGTAATGCTCAGATGTCCAGCGAAATTATCTTCCATGATGTGGTGCTGATGATATCTTCTAGATCCTACTCTTTCTCTGTTGTCAATCATATGTGTTTTTTTTCACTGAAACAAAATACAGAACAACATGAGTAGTGATAGGATTTTAATTCAAAATTGATGCTGGACCTGGGTTTTTCTGACATTCAAGCCCAGTCGTGTTAATTTAAAAAACGTAATACTCAGGTGCTTACATGACTCCATCTTTTTGTAACAGCATTTTCAAATCTTTGTGTTTGTTCATTCTGATCTAATAGAGCACATTTGATGAATTACAGGCAATTAAAGTTGACAGTAAGGATGCCACTAGTACATAATTCACTGCTTTGTATCATTTTGTATTTGACAGACAGTGTCATGAGATAATTGTTACATTAAAATGATCAGCGATAAACACTGCTAATGCCGATGTACAATATGTTCCCTATGGTCTTTGAAAAAGTAGTACTTTCAAAATATGTCTTCTTATCAGTTTTAAAATGTTGCCAATTCATTACAGACTATGACACTGAACTATTGTTACAGTTTCAGTTAGAATAAAAATCCAACACTAATACAAATGGATTCTAATATATTATAATGCTGGTGGACACTGGCAGGTCAAAAGGTCGTATGCTGCCAATATGATAATCAGGGGCAGCATGATCCTTGAACCTGCTACAAGGTCATTCACATTCCAGTATTTGAATACCATTGCGACCATCCAAGGATCTCCAATAATAAGAGCAATGCAATAAGTAATGTTATAGATTATATAGAGAGCAGCACTGGGAAATTTGATTAAACCAGGTCTGTACATTTATATTCATTAATTATCCCATTCATCTTCAATAAGTAAATTTTCATAGAACATCCATTTTAGTTGGATCACTGACATTCTGACATAGAGGTGAGACATTGTACTTATTGTACATCACAGTGGTAGGAAAATAGTAAAGCTGAACTAAAGTCTTAAATCCTCTGTGTTTTTAGTTTATTTTTTATCCCTACAAACCCATGCCAAGTGGTTATGGAAAAACAAAACAAAACAAGGACAATACTGCATTTCATAATACACTACAAAAAGACGGAAAGCTTTTTTTTTAAATACTCTGTGGAATTATGTGTAATGTCTATGAGTAAAACCCATAAAGACGTAACTCGGCACTGGCCTAAACCTAAAGAACAGCAGATTGACTAAAACCGCATCCATGTAGTTGTTCATTCCGGCAAATCCGTGGGCTCACGTATATTAAATCATATGCTTGTATATATTTCTAAAAATGTGTGCATCAGTTACCCACTCTGTTTTAATGGGAACCTGTAGCTAGGCTGGAAATAAAGTACAGTGAAAAAAAAATGAATTTCTGACCTGGCTGTGTCCTGGTAGGAAGATGTTTAAATTACATTTTCCACTGATGCATGAATGATGGTTCCTGTGTGGTCTCAAGTTGTTTATTATTTTAGTTCTTTTTGTTGGATTTGTCTCTGGGAGCTGCTATTCTGCCTTGTGTTTTAAAGCTCTGTAGTTTGACTTCACGCTTGGTGCAATTCAGTCATATTACTATAAAGAAGCGTAACCCATAAAGGCAAACCAGCTCTTGCAACATGAATATATAGAATATTATTATATGTTGTCACCTACTGTTATGTTCTATAGGCTCTAGGCATTATTATCTGAGGTAACTGGTTATCGTTATTGCTCTGGGCATGGAGACTAAGGCATTTAACCAGATGAATCAGTCAAACAATTATTTCGGGAATCACATCTTTCTTTTTTCCCATTACAAGCAATCAGATTAGACAGCTTGCGTACAGTGTGGATAGGGCAATTTGATGTTGCAATCTGATCATTAACTCCGTGTACGTAAAAAAATGTCTGTATGTTTAGACAGCTAGATTGTCACGGTCCTTGGGCTTCGGTTTTGACATGAAAGGATCTCTTCGTCCTGTTCTGTTTGAATATTGATAATGCTTTGGCAGTTGATCATTTTAAGCTGGGAGTGTACTTACCTTTTCTTGACAGTGCTAAATTCGGAGGAGCAAAGTAATTTTCACAATCAATTGCGTCATATTTGACTACAGCAAAGTAAACCGAGACAAATCCAGTACTCTAAATTTAAACACCCGACCTCTTCATGTGGGGTTAATTATTATATAATACAAATAATAATCTCTATAGCATATAGAAAACCAGTCTGACCTTTGATGCAAGTGTCTTTCTGAACAATACTGGTGTTCTGTTTCTTACGTAAATATCCTCTTAGTTTGATTTCACACTCTAAAAAAAAGAAAGCGCATGCATTAGCGAATGGAGATGAATTATGCTGTTCTAAAACTCAACTTAAAATCATCTCTAAGCCTTACACTAGTACAACCAATGAAAGTACTTTTTGACATTTTTTCATCCCTTTCTGAATATTTAAAGGTATGTCATATATAACCAAGGGTTGAATATATTCATTACAAATGCATAGCTCAGTGTGGCACATGTCTGGATTACAAGTTTAGAGTGTTTCGTTCAATTCTGTATTAATCTAACAATTCCTGATTGGCCCTTTGCTTTTTTGTGTTGATTATTCAGAATCTGTATTTAAATCAGTAACCAGCCATAACCGCTTTAAATAAGTCATGTGAATATCTCGAGTATCATGAATGTCACCTGTCTGCCTGGAAATGCTAAACCAAATGGCAGTCCTTTCGCATATGATTGATTTTATCATTTATAAAGGAGTGAAATCTAATTAGTTTTAGCCACTTGAACTGTTAGTGGAATAATGCTCAATGACAGGGATAACTTACCCAGAAGTAGTTTTGATATTTTAAAAAGTTTGTATCTATTGTTTAACCTAATAACCTGACATTACTAGGAGTTATTTGGAAGAAGATAAACATTTCACAAGCCTGGTATAAGCTAAATTAGTTGCTTAAGTGAATTCAATTTGCTGTAGTGATTTTCAAGAGCCAAGTGAAAGCTGCCTTAAATCTCTCCTTTATTAAAAACTCAAAAAACAAAAACTGCCACAGGGTTACAACATGCGCAGCACAGTGTATTGGCAATCTACAAAAAACACAACAAAAAGTCATTGGAATGATTAATTCTGCTATCATGTACGGGTGCATTCTTTCCTGCTTTGCTGATTTCAAGTAAATATGAGCTGTAAAGCAAGAGCGGGGTACAACCTGCTTCTCAGTTCTGGTACAATAAGTATTTAATTACCCTTTCCTTGTACAATAGTTTGATGAATTTGCTTACACACATTTTTAGGGTCATGGTGGAAAGGAAATTAACACCCCCAGTCAGATTTCAATAATTTGATATGATTCTCATTATAACAATGGCCATGGCTGGTATGTATAACTGAGCATGGTATGTACCTCCATATCTCAATGCTCCCATCATGATGTTTTGTAGTAGGAATAACCCAGTTTTTTTTTATTTTCCCCTCATTTTCTGTTATCACAATGTCACATGTCTGAACCGTTTGCAAAATATTGAAGCCTCACTAAGGGGCCTGGGCATTTTAGTGACAAAGAACATTTGCTGCACTGTGGCGCGGGAAAGTGGCGTTCGACATGGCCGGAACCCCTCAGTACATCATAATACTTTATAGTCAATATCAGAGAAATTAAATTAGTATTATTAACATCAATTATTAACCTTGTGTCCTTGCAGAACCTTCCCTCACACCTTTCCACAAGCTCTGCTGCTTGGCATCTCTCATAGCCATGTCTCAAAGTGATGCATTGCTCAAGGCTTCAAGGACATCCTCCTCATCTGCTTTGAGTTGCACTATTTCCTTGTCATATTAAATACTAGATATTTAATAATAATGGATAACTAAGACAGGATTTCACTACCTTTAGTGGTTTGAATATGTCTTACAAAATGATGTTTTTATTAAATTAATAGCAGCATTTTTAATTACAAAATGTAGCACTGGAAGTAATTCCCAATGTGTTCATGTAGACTTATTATGACTAAGCAATGTGAAAGAAAGGATGTGGGTGTGATCATTAGATTGTGCACTTCTGTATTGCAAATATTAAATGTACCCACAAAGCCTCAAACCAAAGAACTGATGTTACAGGATTGCAACAGAAACTGACATATAATAGGAAGAAGTGGCAAAATAATGTTCTTAGAGAATATGGATTGACATCTTGAATTGTGTTAGCGCTCCATTTCACACAGTTTACAAAGAGTGACATTTTGTTCTTTCACTAACCTAGGATGATAAAGCACATACTGATATGACGAGAAGCAAAGTAGGTGATGAAATTCACTTTAAGAGAGATGATATGCTTACCTTTATGACCGTGACTAGTGTTTGTCTATACTGGACATATTGTGACAGTTGGGCGAGTGATTACAGTGAAAACAAAAAGAGTAATTTAACATTTCATCTCAGCAGCATGAATCATTTTTGTGAAAAACCAAAAGACCAATTCCGCAAAGGAAACCACGAAAAGAAAGGGAATATTAATAAACAGATAGTAGCAAAAATGACAAATTGTCCAAACAAAGACGTGCTGGAGGAGAGAGATAGATAAGCAGACAGGCATGGAGGCTTTGCAGATAAAGAAAAAAAAAATCAACAGACAGCCTTAGACTGCAGTGACTTAAACTGTGATTCAGGGAGGTAATGTCTCGAGAATGACTCATTGTGAACGAGAAAGCAGTTGAGATTTTACAATGTTCTTGTCAGGCATAAATGGCACTGTATAGTCATTCCTGAAAACTGATTGCCAAGAGGTCACTCATTCAGAACAAAGGTAGGAAAGCTCTGGATGTTTCAAACCTAACAATGTCCATCAGATGTCAGGCGACAGAGAGCATGCCCAAAACAAAAATGAAATACATCAAAAAATGCACACAGACAACAACAAAAACAACAACAAATTCATTACATTGTGTTTATAATCCAAACAGTGCATTTCCATTTGAATACATGCCCGTGTTTTTGTTTTCTTTCGTTAGGCAGGGCTCTGCGATTCTTTTCCTTTGTGTGTTTGATATTTTTGAAGCGTAACCTGACTTTCATTTTGATTTGCTGTTGTGAGATTTATCGTATTTTCTCTCTGAAGGGGTGAAGATAAACCTAGAAATATGGGGAGTAAAGCTACTTTCATGCATTTGGGAAAGTGTGCTTAGATTTCCAGATTGGATACATAGAACAGAGATCAGAGAAAAAGAGGGAAGCGAGGAAATATGGCAGTACAGCTTTTTATTATAAGTTTGTATTAATGGCTTAGGTTGAATGGTTTGCCTTTAATACACATTTGCCAAAGACCTATATTATTATTATTATTATTATTATTATTATTATTATTATTATTATTATTATTATTATTACATTATTATTATTATTATTATTATTATTATTATTAGTAGTAGTAGTAGTAGTAGTAGTAGTAGTATTTTACATTTAAAAAACATGATTATGCCAAATTTGTCTACTGTGAAGATCACACCTTTTATCATTCTGTATATTATTAACTGATACATATATATGGATCTGAACTTGTAGTGTAATTATGTTAAGTTACACATAATAAACTTTGTAAGCAGATAAAAACGGGAATATTGTGCTTCACCGCAATAAAAAAATACCGTAAATGAATCACCACCTTCTGCATTCGGACCCCAAATGCTACATCTGCCTGTGAGATAGGAGAACGTGTTTTGGTGCTGATAGTAATGTTATCTCAGCTTTCTTCGCTTGTGAAATGTGAGTCTCCCAGGACTTCACTAATGCAGTTCCCACTGTCTAGATTGACATAATAAGAGCTGACACTCAGTAACAGCATTAAAAGTGAGTGTTTTATTTTTTAATATAAAAATGTTTTAGATTAAAAAAAAAGAAGATTCAATTCAATTTTAAAGTGAAGACACAGACAATGCAGTTAGACAGAGATGAACATGACACATCATGAGGAATAACCCTTTAGCCTTGCTGAGGGACAAGGAGAGAGACTGAGAGTGGAATAGGACGATTTCCACATTGCGTTATATAATGATTACATACCTTCTTAAATGCGGGCCGTGTGGGAACCTGGCTTCGGTGGAGAGGGTCTCTAGCGGGGATGTGTTGGAAATGCACAAGAAACAACTGTGTTAAAATAGGCAGGGGCATCTCCGACTTGCTAGGAAGTGTAATGGGCTTATCTAACATTGCGTAATGTAGTCATTTATTCAGACAGTGCCCTGGCTCATTTACAGAGTCGTTTGGGTAAATTAAGACAGCTTAATAAAGCAGACAGCCTGTGACATTACTTTGCCGAAGACCGGGATTCATTTTTCGAGAGTTAGGCAGGGGACCGTCTCCGTACAATACAGGGAACAGTCCCTCTTGGAGAAGCTTAACGTTCCTCTGCAAGATCATTCTTGGGCACCAGCTGTTACTCTGTGTGCCCCACACCAAACTTGGGGCAACTGCCTTTCTGTGGCAAATCAGTAGACATGAGGCGTATTGAATGTATAATATTTTTCAACAGTACCCACGAATGCCACCCAATGAATCAGTTTCTCTGGTATCCATCATATAGATTCGATGTGTGTAATAGGCCACAACCTCACATACCTGGTCTCAACTATACAAAGTGTTAGTGCATCCCTGTCTAGTTGATTTTAAATGCGAGGTTATTAATGCCACTCATATTTTTACAGTAGAGATGTCTGTAAATATAATCTGTTTTCTTGCAGTTCTAAAATGGATTTGTGGTTGAAAAGTACACTTCCTAACCTTGCCCTTTCTATGTGCAGGTACAATTCAGAGATGCTCCTTCATCAAGTATCACTACTCTTCAGCCATGATACCGAAAAACCTTTCTTTCAACATCACAAAGACCATTCAACAGGATGAGTGGCACTCGTTGCGTAAGTGTAAAGTTTGACTTGTTCTCTCTGGCCTGGAAGGTTGGATGTTTAAGGAGGTCCCTGGATTTTTGTGTGGTTCAGATATGCTGTTCCTACCTTAGAAAGTGCAGCAGTGGTCTTATAACAATATGCTATCTGACTTTGAAGTTCGACAAGTAATAAAAGAAAGCAATTTGGACTTCACTTTGGAGCTCTTTCCCGTTTATGTCTCCCAGAAAATGACGAGTGGGGTTTTATCCACATGCCTAGAGGCTGTTGTCAGCTACTTTAATCAGGGAAGGAAATATATCCCTCTCTCAGAAGGTGCTTCTGCCTTTGCCTGTCCCCTAGGATAATCCAGTTGTTTTAACTGTGTGGGAAGAGTGCCTTTGAGCTTGGGTACCCAGTGAAACAATAATCTGGGATGACCTGAAACTGTCTTCCCATAGCAAGTCAGTGAGCTGAAGAAATTAACTTTGTCGGGTGACAGGAAAAAGCACTTTTTAACCCAAACTTCAAGGACTGTTCGCCAGTTTGTTACTTTGTCTGGCATTTATTAGAGCTCTTTTTCAGATTTTGACAAAAGGAAGCTCTTATACTTTACAGACTTACCTTCCCATTCTTTTTTTTTTTAAATATAATTTTATGTAAATAGCAGTTTGGGGCCATCCACTTATGTCCACTTACAGTTAATAATACAATTGCCCTACATTTAAACTCTAAACACATTGTATTTTATTGTACAACACCTTAAAAAAGAGTTAAAAATAGGTAACCTCTCTTCATTTGGTCAACAATAGATGATTGGCTATAATGCAGTTCCCTTTAGAGGTGTGGAGATTAACTGTACATTCTGATAGGAAACACACATACACACAGAAGTACAGTAATCACTAACTAACAAGTCTGTGTCTATGATTTAACATGCTCATGGCAATCCTATAGTTCTGAGCTGATTCTTAAAAAAAAAAATCCTGTATTGGACAGAGAAGACGTTAAAAAACAAACTGTTAAACTCAATGAGGATTAGACAGAATTTCAGGTTTCAAAGCTAAATCAATTCAAGAGCTTCCAAGCTTCGCTTTATGAAGGAGAATTTGTATATACAGTCAAGATGCAGTAAATATCAAAGGTTGTGTTGCAACATTCTGTCATAATAGACTAAGATTTCAAACTAAAATGCTAAAGCCTTAAAGGGATGTGTTAAGAGTCCCTAGCAGGGAATATAGGAAGATGTGTCACACCACAGGAGCTGTAATTCATCGACTATAAAGCGTGCAGACATGTAACACTACACAAAGTCTGTTGCATTCCAAGCAGCAATGTATTTTGCTTTAAAAAAATGTAACATTGAGATTCAATACCATTAACCAGCTTTTTCGGGATCACTGCTTTGAACTTTTGCAAAGCTAATAACTCAGAGTGTCTAGTTGTATGAACAGTTTCATCCCCAGCGGCCAGGCCTGTCCACAGACTCGGTACACTGTCAGCAAGTTTGACTGATACCCTAGGCCTGAAATTATGTGACCTGTCAACCTTTTAAAACCATTTAAAAGGGCATCCAATGCATCCCCTATCACAGACCAGCAGACTGAGGGAGAGCTTGTAGGATTTCAAGCTGCGTTCCCCTCAAACTCATTGCTTAAGTCACTGGGGTCTTCGAAAGTTACGCTTGTCTTCTAGAATTTGCAGTGATAATTTTTACTTCTGCTGCTTTCATTCCCCATTATAAAAATACCATATCTACACTGTACACTACAGATTAGAGGGTGTTTTAAATTACATATGTGATATACACATGCACATGATATTTTCTGTTTATTTTAGGTTTAATATGAGGTGTGTCCCCAGACAGAATGTGTTGGTTAAATAAATGGAGTGTGTTGTTCTCCATTATACTGAGCGTGAAGACAACTGTTCGTGACAACATTAGTACTGTTGTTCAACTATACTAATTACACCTTTTCAGAGCAAATGGCAGGGTTCTGTAAAAAAGTGTTATATCCATTACTTCAAGTGTTTAAGCAACGTCTACAAAATCTGTCTTTGCAGTGTCCATATCCTGACAAGCTGTTAAACTTACAAGTCAAAAACAATTAGTTGAAATATCTTAGCTTGCATTCCTGTCGGGGGTGTACCCTCAAGTGGGCTGTCAGTCAGTTGTTGTTCAACTGTAGGCTCTTTATGACAGGACAGTGTGGAGAAAAGTGTTTTTCTAAGCACGACAAATGTTGTCAGAGCGACGGCCACCTCCAGGACACACCCCCTGCACAAATCCATGCTGATTTATCGGAAGTGATTGCGTTGGTTTAAAAACTTGTCTGGATGTGAACAACGGAAAGCGATTTGCGATTTGCGGTTTTAAAGGCATTTAGTGACAGAAATAACCATTGAAAGTGGGCCAGCCTTTCTGTATCACAAGGGAAGGGCGTGAAAACATTTAGGTATTTGCAGGATGGCTCTGTTGTATTTAACAATGCTTATTTTTTCACATGTAAAACAAACCACATTTATTAGTCTATTGTTCACCAACTGAGTCTAAATCTTGCTTTGGACATTGTTGAAGTTGTATTGAAGACAGTGCAATTGTACTGTTCAATATTTCAAATCATAAACAACTACAAAGAAAGCATTTAAAAAGCTTCTTCATGAAGGAACTATTGTGAGATGAATACAGAGAAAAGAGATGACTTTGGACAACTGTAGGACAAAATTATTTGTTGCACAAGCACAGGAAAAATACTAAAAAGAACAATAATGACTTTAGATTAAGGATTATTTGAACATCATACATCAAATAACTCTTATTCCAAATCCCCAGTGTAGGTTTTCACACCAAAGCAACAATTAAGCCAGCATTGTCAGGCAGCAGTAACATTGCTTTAATTTTACAATATACAAAGATCAGTTGTTAGCTATGGTTATTGTTGCCTGCCAACAACAGCCAACCGATCTGACCACTAATACTGGGCCAAGAGTGGTCCATTATGTGGGTTTGTTTTGATTCTATATTAAACAATTTAGAGAACAATAAACATTGTTTTAGGCTAAAGATTGTTTAAGGCAAAAGCTTATTTAAGACTTTCAGAACTCTACTTCTCCATAAATTATATAATCTCATGCAGTGTTAATGTTGTCCTTAGGACGTTTTGAATCACTATCCAATGCCTTAGGGACTATGATCCAAACTATCCAGTGAGTAGCAGTGTAGTTATTATAGACCTTGACATCTAACTGGCATTTCCCAGAGGGGTGTCTTCTAAGGGATCCATCCAGAACAAACAAAGGTCAGGAGGTTGAGAGAAAACAAAGTGATTACCATGTCACAGCCTCTGTAAAGAGAACATCTGCATTACTGAGAAACCTACGGTTCCATAGACCACATATGCATAAAAAACATTCCTACCCCTTCTGTATGTATGAGCTGCTGTGGAGGCAGTGACTGAGGAGGAGGTTGGATGCGAAATGACAAGCGATAGGAGGGTGTGTGCTAGAATGCAGGTATTTATAGTTTATCAAGTGGAATTGAGGTTGTTCAGCCCCAATATTGTATTATAAATTCCAATTCAGGAGTTTACAATCCTAAATACAGGGGTGGTGTGAGTCTTCATAAGTCGTATGAAGCTTTGGCTTTACTCACTTGGCCGAGGTGAATGACAGAATGGACCTGCCAGAATGGGTCGGACAGATTTAGGAGTGGGGCGGCACAGACTGCTTGGGCGAGGTTGTGTTGAGGAATGTCTGGCGATCCGTAGACTGACTTGAAGGAGTGGCTGGAGGGGAATCTGCAAGGGAGGTGACACCGACGGATGGCAGAAGATCTGTGGGTCAGTTTTCGGAGGTGAACGAGGTACCGCTGGATGCTGTCTTGTCCATTGCTGTCCTACGAGGCGGCAGGAGGGGCAGATGTGAGCAAGGTGGCACTGAGATATGGCCAAGATCCGAGGCCTACCTGCAGGAGAGAGCGAGATGACCCTGGATGCTTTGATTGGGCGGCCCTTTGGTTTGAGTTTTGGAAATGGCAGCTTGATGAGTCAGTAGCTGGGCTGTAGGGCTGGCATTGTCAGGAAGATCTGGAATAGTATGAAGGAGGACAGCAGGGTGTGACGATGATGGATGTGTTTGCAGGTGGTGGTGCCTGACTTGAGAAAGGCTGAGCCTGAAGGATCGATTTGTTCTTTGAGGAATTGTTCATCTCCTGGATCAGCAACAATGCCAAGGTTGCAGCCGGGACAGGTGTCTGGATGGAAGCAGAGGGTGTGATGCGCGGAGGCGGGCTGGAGTTGAACTGAGGTGGTCGAACTGTGATGACCTTGCTAGCAGGGATCGTGAGCTCTAGGACAATATGAAACAACCAATGCTAGAAAGTAGATATGTATAGTTTATTGAGCAAAGTTGGAGAGTGGAATTGGGGTTGTTTACTTCTGAAATATTTATATAAATTCCAAAGGTCATCTGCATTGAGGACATAAAGATACAAAGGAGGAGACAAAAGAAATGAATAAATAAATGAATAAATAACAGTGGTGTGTAGTAGAGTGGGATTGCAAGACTGTCTGTGGGATAAATGTTACCCAGTGCTATTTAATACCACTGAGCAGACCAGCTAAGACACAAAGCTCGTTAATATTGCACAAGTGACCTTGATGAACACATTAAGCAAGTCTTCAGTGGGGACAGGGCCTAATTAAAGGCACAGTGCATAAGATGACAAAATGGACAATCATGTTCTAGGAGATAGAGTTTGATGATTTGAGTGTGTCAAAGAAAAATACATTAATCATCAGAACTAGGAGTGTCTCAGTCAAGACAAAGAAATGTGTCTTAATTTGTAAATAGGGTGGTCCATACCATTATAAATGTAACAGGTTGACTTCTGAAGCTTTCTTTCCTCTATCTGAATGTGTTTGTAGTTTTGTGCAGCCAAACACAAAAAAGCACAATTTCACAAGGTGAAATAATGAAAGGAGGTAATAAATTATACAAAGTAATTATATTAGCGAGCAGAAAAAGAAAGGAGATATGGAAGCATTCCAAACAAATAGACACAAGAATAAGATCAGCAAAGATAAAGGAAATACTGTGAATAAAACATTGCTTTACTGATGCATTAACATTTTAAAGAAACAAAACATGAACTGAAAAATGATTATTAATTTATTTACTTTGAATTGTGAATGTTAAATTACATGGTAAAAGTACTTTGAGTTTAAATAAAAGCAGTTTTCTGTAATTATTTGTTATTAGAAAAACAGCTTATTTATTAAACAAACAAAACTGCCTGCTGTTTATATAAAAATAGGTTCTGGCATTTAAATTGTAATGTACTACATAGGTACAACAAACATGCCCTTGAGGAAAATGATTATGGTTATGTGACTGAATGTATAGCAGAATAAATTAATACCAAGACTGTGCATTATTTTCATTTTCCTGATTTTAGTAGGTTTTTATATCAATAGCTTTAGTCCAAGATTGTATTTCTCCTCGAAGCCGAGTTTGGTGTATAAATATAACTGCAATATGAAAAATAATGTAGTAAAAACTCTGGATTGGAGCAGTTTCCCTACAACTCCACAATCTGGATCTGTGAGCCAGTGCTGGGGTCTGTTATATACTGAATAATGAAAATCTAAACCTTAAAATGTAATGTGTGTACTTTTGAACCTGTTTCCGTAGCTACGAGCATGATGGGTTGAATGGCCTCCTCTCGTTTGTAAACTTTCTTATGTTCTTATGTTCTAATGTTCTTACTCATAAGTATTACAAAACATAATGCATATGTTTTAATTTGAAAAAGATGTTAATTACCTAGCTACATCTAAGATCTGTAAAAGACTTTAAAGCAAGCAGCCTCTGAAAGTATAAAATATCTCCATGTTGAGAAATAAGTAGTATATTTGTAACAATCTTTGTCATTATTCATATGCATCACCTGCACTGAAAATGAAGCTTTTACGAATCTATATGTTAGATGTGTGTGACAAATGTGACAAGACTCATGCACTGTTCAGGTTGTGCATCAAGCAATACTGGTGAACTGGTGAAGAAAACGCAATGATTAATAATCGGCAGCGGTGTAACTTTTTATTTCACATCAAGGTACAGACCGTTGGGTTTGACATGGTCCAGGTATAGACATGGGTGCTGAATATTTCCGAGGATAGATCCAAGGCATGACTTTGGAAGAGAAGGACAGGTATTGCAGCACGTAGAAGAGGTTGTCTGAGCATTACTAGGATGCAAGTCACTTCTATATCCATTTGCAACCCTCATTAGGAATTTATTAGATGAGAACTCACAGTCCCATAGATATGGATCAGGTTCTGTCATACACTCTTAAAACGAATGTGTTGAAATTCCACACAATACACCACTTGAGTTATTAACACTAGCATATTTTCTGAAGTTTACATATGTAGGATATTAAATATTTCAACATGTGTTCAAATGGATACACAATGTATTTTCCTTAATCACACTCAGCATTATGTAAAAGAACAACACATTTGTGAACTAGTGTAGGTATGAACTGGTTTGCTAGGGTCAATGCCACAGTTGGTTTCTAATTACATTCCCCCCCTAAAAATGTATTTGTAGAATCTATATGACCTATTGAAGTAAACTAGTTTCAGAGTACCACGAATAACATATTATTGTTGTTGTTATTTTAAGTATGATAGACTTGGCATCCACTGATACATTTATATTGTTTTGGCAAGAAAATGTATTGAAATATAATGCCATGACATTTTGAAACAGATACATAAGAATACAAATATAAGAATTAGATGTTCAGTCTTTATGATTGTTTTGCTCAGTGTAAAGAGACATACTGTCGATTGTTGATTGTCCCACTGTGTATTTCAAGGAATCTCAGTGCTCATATTAGAGCCAACTGATTGTGTTCCTCTTGAAAGCATTTTTTTAATCTTCATGGACTCATCATCAAAAATGCAAACCTTTATAATAATTCCGTCGAATATTCTATTAAAAAGAAAAGTATATATAGCTTTGAAAATAGCATTAGGTTGGCCATCACAGATATACAGATCTGTCATCAGGTGGAAAGGACTAACATATATATATATATATATATATATACACTCACCTAAAGGATTATTAGGAACACCTGTTCAATTTCTCATTAATGCAATTATCTAACCAACCAATCACATGGCAGTTGCTTCAATGCATTTAGGGGTGTGGTCCTGGTCAAGACAATCTCCTGAACTCCAAACTGAATGTCTGAATGGGAAAGAAAGGTGATTTAAGCAATTTTGAGCGTGGCATGTTTGTTGGTGCCAGACGGGCCGGTCTGAGTATTTCACAATCTGCTCAGTTACTGGGATTTTCACGCACAACCATTTCTAGGGTTTACAAAGAATGTTGTGAAAAGGGAAAAACATCCAGTATGCGGCAGTCCTGTGGGCGAAAATGCCTTGTTGATGCTAGAGGTCAGAAGAGAATGGGCCGACTGATTCAAGCTGATAGAAGAGCAACTTTGACTGAAATAACCACTCGTTAAAACCGAGGTATGCAGCAAAGCATTTGTGAAGCTACAACACGTACAACCTTGAGGCGGATGGGCTACAACAGCAGAAGACCCCACCGGGTACCACTCATCTCCACTACAAATAGGAAAAAGAGGCTACAATTTGCACAAGCTCACCAAAATTGGACAGTTGAAGACTGGAAAAATGTTGCCTGGTCTGATGAGTCTCGATTTCTGTTGAGACATTCAGATGGTAGAGTCAGAATTTGGCGTAAACAGAATGAGAACATGGATCCATCATGCCTTGTTACCACTGTGCAGGCTGGTGGTGGTGGTGTAATGGTGTGGGGGATGTTTTCTTGGCACACTTTAGGCCCCTTAGTGCCAATTGGGCATCGTTTAAATGCCACGGCTTACCTGAGCATTGTTTCTGACCATGTCCATCCCTTTATGACCACCATGTACCCATCCTATGATGGCTACTTCCAGCAGGATAATGCACCATGTCACAAAGGTCGAATCATTTCAAATTGGTTTCTTGAACATGACAATGAGTTCACTGTACTAAACTGGCCCCCACAGTCACCAGATCTCAACCCAATAGAGCATCTTTGGGATGTGGTGGAACGGGAGCTTCGTGCCCTGGATGTGCATCCCACAAATCTCCATCAACTGCAAGATGCTATCCTATCAATATGGGCCAACATTTCTAAAGAATGCTTTCAGCACCTTGTTGAATCAATGCCACGTAGAATTAAGGCAGTTCTGAAGGCGAAAGGGTGTCAAACACAGAATTAGTATGGTGTTCCTAATAATCCTTTAGGTGAGTGTATATATATATATATATATATATATATATATATATATATATATATATATATATACCATATAAGAAACCAATTTGAAATGATTCGACCTTTGTGACATGGTGCATTGTCCTGCTGGAAGTAGCCATCAGAGGATGGGTACATGGTGGTCATAAAGGGATAGACATGGTCAGAAACAATGCTCAGGTAGGCCGTGGCATTTAAACGATGCCCAATTGGCACTAAGGGGCCTAAAGTGTGCCAAGAAAACATCCCCCACACCATTACACCACCACCACCAGCCTGCACAGTGGTATCAAGGCATGATGGATCCATGTTCTCATTCTGTTTACGCCAAAATCTGACTCTACCATCTGAATGTCTCAACAGAAATCGAGACTCATCAGACCAGGCAACATTTTTCCAGTCTTCAACTGTCCAATTTTGGTGAGCTTGTGCAAATTGTAGCCTCTTTTTCCAATTTGTAGTGGAGATGAGTGGTACCCGGTGGGGTCTTCTGCTGTTGTAGCCCATCCGCCTCAAGGTTGTACGTGTTGTGGCTTCACAAATGCTTTGCTGCATACCTCGGTTGTAACGAGTGGTTATTTCAGTCAAAGTTGCTCTTCTATCAGCTTGAATCAGTCGGCCCATTCTCCTCTGACCTCTAGCATCAACAAGGCATTTTCGCCCAAAGGACTGCCGCATACTGGATGTTTTTCCCTTTTCACACCATTCTTTGTAAACCCTAGAAATGGTTGTGCGTGAAAATCCCAGTAACTGAGCAGATTGTGAAATACTCAGACCGGCCCGTCTGGCACCAACAACCATGCCACGCTCAAAATTGCTTAAATCACCTTTCTTTCCCATTCAGACATTCAGTTTGGAGTTCAGGAGATTGTCTTGACCAGGACCACACCCCTAAATGCATTGAAGCAACTGCCATGTGATTGGTTGGTTAGATAATTGCATTAATGAGAAATTGAACAGGTGTTCCTAATAATCCTTTAGGTGAGTGTATATATATATCGGTCCTTTCCATCTGATGACAGATCTGTATATCTGTGATGGCCAACCTCATGCTATTTTCAAAGCTATACATACTTTTATTTTTTTTTAAGAATATTCAAAGGAATTATTATGAAGGGTTTGCATTGTTTCCTTTCAAATCCATTGTGGTGGAATACAGAGGCAAAATAAAGACAATTGTGTTACTGGCCAAATATTTATGGACCTAGGTGGAAGGTGGTTTTAAAATAACTCCAATCACTGTTTTTGGCTGTGGAAACATTAGCCTAATTTGAATAAGGAAATCAGAGTATGACACAGCAAAGTTTTTAAATGAAAGTGATATGTATCCACCTATGTAAAATAACATCCATGACTTGTTATATATACGTGATATATTAATGAATATATACAATTTTGGAAAAAACAACATCCTCCTAGGAGAATCCTACCTGTGTAGTTTATTGTAGTAAGTTATTGATACTTTAACCTCACCATATTTATCTTTGACATATGCCAGTGAATCAGCTATACAGCTTGTGGATTTGGTCCATACACCCTCATTGTGTAATACTTCTGAAGAAATGAATATGTTCTCTTGAGCTCTCTTGTTTAGTATTTGTAAGGAGCAATATTATGGCCCAAACAAGGGCAATTGATGGGTTATTATTTTGCTTTTACTGTGCTGTAGTTTCAGTGAGCTGCCCCTCTTATTTCCATTGTGTTCTTCATGCCCTCCTTTCAATGTCTTCTTAAAAGGTTTTTCCTCTGTGTTGCTATGGGCCGATGTTACTGAGTGACAGCTTGTCATTATTCCCATATGCCAGGGCTGATAATTAATTGATTGTATCCTTTTCTTGACTACAAATAATTAGCTTAATGAATGGATTAAGCTGTGGCTTATCCTTGTTTGTGCCTGTATGGGTTTTAAGGAAGCGAAAGCTTTACTGCATCACCTTGTGTCTGGGACAGAGTTACACAGGATAATATACGTGGATTCTTTAAAGGTGTACTGTATAATTGGCAATACACGTACTTTCTTTGGAGATATATGAATTGTAAGGATAATAGAGTTTAATGTTCTACACATATTTGAGGTATTATGTGATTTAAGTGAGGTATATCAAAATGTGTTAAAACCTTGTTCATTTAAGTTCATTTGAGATTCTTGTGGTACTAGCAGAAATAAAACATAAATGTCCCTTGTTCTCTTGAGCTGGGTGAACCCCTTTAATCTAGGGCTATTTTTGAACACAAAATGAAAGTGGTTGGATTTGGATTTGCAACAGCAAATAGCTTATTTGATTGATCAATTACATAGAATGTCTGATTCAATAAAATGCAAACAAGATCAATTGGACCCCTACCTGCCTGGACTTGAGGTGTGAAATATTCTACAGGTAGAAACAATGCAACTAGACTAGAAAGATTGTGTGAATTGGTGGCTAGACCTTGACATTCTTATATTCTATATGATAATACGGAAGAATTTGAAGAAGGATTGTCTTCATTATTAGGGTACCACCCAATGGGTGTCCCTGGGCGTGTCTAAGGTGTATCTGGGAAGTGACTGGTAACCTGAAATCAAATGTGACCATATAAACTAAGTAATGTTTCATGTACAATCGTATAAACATATCCATCATGAAGACCTTCCTGTCCTCACTGATGTAGAGAGGGTGTGCGCACGCATTTTCCCAGTAAGTTCAGGTAAATAAGTTTATTTGTACTACTAAATATGCTGGTGGTTCCTTTACAGTCTAATGCAATTATTACTTTACATTTGATGATTATTTTAAAATGTGACTAACGAATGCAGTATTATCCACAGAATGCAATATTCAGAAGATCTTGTCAGAGAAGGCCTCCTTTTAGCAGGTGGTCTTAGATCCCATTTGATTTCCCAGAAGAAGTCAGTCAGTGTCTAAATTCAACCTATCTCTTGCAACCTTCTCCTCACATAGACCTAATCATATATTCCTCACCCACAATATCCTCTCCCCAATACTACATGTTGCTGTCATGTGGTATGCAACATTTCTCCTTTCTCTGTGTCACAGTATCAGCTCCATATTTCCCACAGTGCCTGTGGTGTTGTCCATTTATTTTGGGATGCTGGAGCAGTTACCACCACCAATTATTTAAATCTAACAATATGCCATGTACAGTGAGGGAAAAAAGTATTTGATCCCCTGCTGATTTTGTACGTTTGCCCACTGACAAAGAAATGATCAGTCTATAATTTTAATGGTAGGTGTATTTTAACAGTGAGAGACAGAATAACAACAAAAAAATCCAGAAAAACGCATTTAAAAAAAGTTATAAATTGATTTGCATGTTAATGAGGGAAATAAGTATTTGACCCCTTCGACTTAGTACTTGGTGGCAAAACCCTTGTTGGCAATCACAGAGGTCAGACGTTTCTTGTAGTTGTCTACCAGGTTTGTACACATCTCAGGAGGGATTTTGTCCCACTCCTCTTTTCAGATCCTCTCCAAGTCATTAAGGTTTCGAGGCTGACGTTTGGCAACTCGAACCTTCAGCTCCCTCCACAGATTTTCTGTGGGATTAAGGTCTGGAGACTGGAGACTGGCTAGGCCACTACAGGACCTTAATGTGCTTCTTCTTGAGCCACTCCTTTGTTGCCTTGGCTGTGTGTTTTGGGTCATTGTCATGCTGGAATTCCCATCCATGACCCATTTTCAATGCCCTGGCTGAGGGAAGGAGGTTCTCACCCAAGATTTGATGGTACATGGCCCCGTCCATCGTCCCTTTGATGCGGTGCAGTTGTCCTGTCCCCTTAGCAGAAAAACACCCCCAAAGCATAATGTTTCCACCTCCATGTTTGACGGTGGGGATGGTGTTCTTGGGGTCATTCCTCCTCCTCCAAACACTGCGAGTTGAGTTGATGCCAAAGAGCTCGATTTTGGTCTCATCTGACCACAACACTTTCACCCAGTTCTCCTCTGAATCATTCAGATGTTCATTGGCAAACTTCAGACGGGCCTGTACATGTGCTTTCTTGAGCAGGGGGACCTTGCGGGCGCTGCAGGATTTCAGTCCTTCACTGCATAGTGTGTTACCAATTGTTTTCTTGGTGACTATGCTCCCAGCTGCCTTGAGATCATTAACAAGATCCTCCCGTGTAGTTCTGGGCTGATTCCTCACCGTTCTCATGATCATTGAAACTCCACGAGGTGAGATCTTGCATGGAGCCCCAGACCGAGGGAGACTGACAGTTATTTTGTGTTTCTTCCATTTGTGAATAATCGCAACAACTGTTGTCATGAGAGTTAAGAGAGTGCTCCTAATCTCAGCTCGTTACCTGTATAAAAGACACCTGGGAGCCAGAAATCTTGCTGATTGATAGGGGATCAAATACTTATTTCCCTCATTAACATGCAAATCAATTTATAACTTTTTTGAAATGCGTTTTTCTGGATTTTTTTGTTGTTATTCTGTCTCTCACTGTTAAAATACACCTACCATTAAAATTATAGACTGATCTTTTTTTGTCAGTGTGCAAACGTACAAAATCAGCAGGGGATCAAATACTTTTTTCCCTCACTGTATATATGAAGGATAGATTATACAGTTGCGCTTCATCTATATGGTTCCAGAGAGGGACCTATGATAGGTGCAAACAACGTTATTGCACAATAATAAGAATTAACAACTCAGTCAGGGTAATACAACCAAATGTCAACCTCACACAACATTGCTAGAATGAAATGTGTTGGCTTGGTCCTTCCTTGTTGTCTTCATGGCCTTCTCCTGTTTTGTTCGGCTTGTCCCCACTCCTTCTTCTTCTTCCTCCTTCGTCCTATTCCAGTTGGAACTGGTGAAGCATGCACAAAGTTCGTTGTCCAATTATCCCTATCCTTCATTACAGTGACTAGCTCAGCATTACTTAGATCTGTGTCTTGTTGAAGAAGTGACTTCAAGGTGATGTAAGGGCGGCCAGTACGACACTTGCAGTGAGGAGACCAGCGAAGGACTTTGCCTGCTGGTTCATCATGCCGGGAGAAATGGCCTGCTGAAGCAAGCCGTTGACGTTTGATGATGGTTGTTTCTTTCGGGACAAAAGTACAATGGACACACCATCTAAGGAATGGATTTAATCTGTCATGGACTGCTTAAGGTGCATATATTTTGTCTTGGTAACACTGGGATACAGGCCAATGGATTGGAAGGCATTTTCCACTCTTATAAGCAGATCTTGGGCTTGTTTCAGTGTATCTTCCAGAAGAGCGATATCATTAGCAAATGCAAGGTCGGCTCTCACATCGGCTGGATGGTGACTACTCAGACGTCGTTTCAGAGTAAAACCGTCAGAGTTTCGATCGATGTACAGAGAGTGTAATCCAGGGAGATGATGAATAGGAGTGGAGCAAGAGGGTCACCTTGTAAAACTCCTGTGTCAAATGAGAATAAATCAGTCTCTTGCCTTCAGGTGTGATGACAAGTGCAGAAGTATTTTGGTACATGACTTTGATGGCTTCGACGAATTCTGGTCTAACTCCATAAGATTCAAGGATTTTGAACATCGTTGTCGATGGAATCAAAAGCTTTTCGGAAGTTGACAAAAACCAAGATAACTTCCTTTTTGTGCCATTACCTGGCACAAACCTAGTTGATCCACCTACCAGATAGTATTATTTAATGTCTTTGTATTACTATAGTAAGCTGTGTCTGCAACAAGCTACGTAAACCCAACTACCCTTAATTAAACCCCCAGGTTCCAAGGGATATTAAATTATAGAAATGTGTAATTTAAGTCTGTTACATGGTTTTCTAACCAAAAGTGTGTAAGTTCTATAGTGTTTTTTGAGAGTCTGAAGTAAGAATGGAAGTTAGAGAAATGGAGCAGTAAATATTTAGGCCACCATGAAAATCCAATAGAGAACCGAGCTTCTTTTAATATTCATGAAAATCCTGGCTTTAAAAACCTTGGACAGGCCAAGCCGTAAATTTCTAATCAAAGTCTGAGCTGCCTGACAGCAGGTCTGTGATCTGCACAGGGAGGGATTTGTGTGCCGCATGTCTGATTCATTTCCATCCACATCCAGTGTGCAGTTGCCAACGGCCTCAAGGGAAGATTGTGGACATTTTTTTTCCCCAAACTTGCCAAGCAGAGGGCAGTATTGAACCAGAGCTGCAGACTCTGGCTGTGGGGTAACCTACAAGACTGCCAGCCCATACCATCTGCACTCCCGAGAAATAACAGAATTTAGCATTATTTGCACAGCAGAACAAATTTACGGAAAGCTTGATGCCAGCTTTGAAGCATTCATCATCTGTGATTGCGTCTGTCAAGACTTGCATGGATCAACAAATTCAGCATTCAATGGACTCCAGATTCCTCTCTTTTGAGTGACTTCAGCGGTTGGAAAAACAACTTAATGATCCCAATTAATTTATTTGCCATACATCTAGACAGGATGTGATGCACAGAAGGAAATGATGTGGGGGCTCACATTGCACATCCCTAACTTACATCCTGTTATGGAACACCTGAAAAAAAAAAAATCTGCAGTCTGAATGAAAGAAACACATTCCTTAACCAATTTGTATGGCATGAAATACGATTTAGACGCCCTACTGTGAAGGCAGTGTATTAAAAACATCATTAATGAATGATTGCAGAGTGCTTCCTAATCATGCCAGAACCAGCCAAACACCCAGTTATCTAAAGAGCTTAAGTGGAACACTGTTATCAGTGTGCATTAGCATTCACTGGGTTTTATAAGTGGGCCCACATCGAAGGGGACCTGTAAGTACCACTGGTTTCACAAAAAACCTAGAATAAACCTCCATGATTATAAAGTCCACACCAGATTAAAGCAATGAGTATGTGTCATAGTGTTATAGTATTTAAAAAAAAAAAAAAAAACATAAAATTATAGCTGTGCTTTCTGCTACCTCGGAATATCTAAGACTTCTGGAGAATTATCATCAGGATAAATGCAGGAGTGCATGATGGGTACATTTGATAACTGTGCTCATTTTCTGAACACATAGAAGGGGATTAAAGCTTGAGGACTTTGATACAGTTCAGTCGTTTTTTTTAACCAATATATTACTCCAAAACTCAATGTGGACCAATTAAAAATATCTTCAATAAACCAAACACCGTTGTTTTTCTAAAATTGCACCTCTGTTGTTTTTAAGTTAAGTGAGCTCATGGGCCTGACGGATAGCTCTAAGACAGCGTGATAAGATACTGCTGTTTATAATAAAATATTCACAGTTGTTTACTTTTATAAGAGTGAGCGAGGGATCCAGTTTAGAGGGCTGTGGGACTGTATAACTCACAATGCCAAGATCAGATGACACTGAAGATTATTCTCTACTCACTGTTATAACCAGTTGTGTATCCCTCTGCAATCAGCAACATCCGTTCTACTGATTTAGATTTCATAATTAATCTTTAATGAGGTACTGTAATAGATTAGTTCTACATAATCTAAATACATCGTACTGTAAATCTTACATTCGAGTTCCTGGAAAAGTATGTGGAATTTCCCTTGATGAAAACTGTTCTGCTCACACCAGTGTTAGATCTGTCCTTAATATATCCCTTTATATATCCCTGGCTGTCATTGCCCTGAGTGGCAAATAAATTGATACAAACATCACTGCTTGATAGGGTCTCACTCAGGGGTACCACAATACCACACTGACATGGGCTTCATAATCCAGGAAGTCCCAATTCAATTTTTCTAGTATACAGATGTTTTTTTCACTTGGGCGGCACAGATCTCCAAGGATGGCAACGATGTGATTTTCAATAATGCTGTGACATTGAAAGCGATTAAATCACGCCCATCTTTACCAGCCAGGATGCACATTCCAGCCAATAAAAACAGAAATATGTGATCTCGGTAACATCCCTTTCGATGGACTGATAACATCTAACAATCGAAACGCCCTCAGTTTGAGAGACAACCGAAGATGAAAAGGGTTGAGAAATGTAGGCTGAGCATTATTCCGGGTCAGAGCAATTTAGGAATACCAGATTTTATTGACGTGTATCAGATTTAGCCATGACACAGGGGTTAATACCCTTACTTGTTTGAGTGAATGTCAGACAAATTTAATGTCCACAGAGTAGACAGGGCTTTGATTTAGCATTTGTGGAAAATAAAAGACTGAACTTCTAAGAGCAAAAAGCCTCAGTATCCATCACAGGACACAATATTTGAATTATTGCCTGAGGGTATGCGATCTTTCACAGCCTCATGACTATGTATGCTGGATAAGTGGACATATTCCCTGCTAGCTTATGGTATTGTTTCTTTTCTTGTGGCTTTTTCTCACTGTTCCTTTTGGAGCCTATTACTCCACACGTGATCTGATGAGATGACGGTTAAGTAAAGTTTTATGTGCTGCTTGCTCGTGTTTTTTTGCTTCTGATATTCCAGTTAAGCACAAAGGCAGTCATCCTCTTTAATGCACTCAAAATACATTGCTGACTGCATAACTTAAAACACGGTTTTAAATAATCTGTAAAGAAAACTTGTCTGTGTCAACACCACCTACCTCAATGCGTTCTTCATGATTTGAATGAGCACAAGTGGGTTTTACTAAGATGCATTTATAAAACAGTGGAATTAGCTCAAAGAAAAATATGACGATGGAATGAGTAATGAACAATCAATGCGGCACAAAATTGTTTTCATTTTATTTAGACATAATAGTCTAAGCATTAGCATCAAACGTCGTCAAAACCATAATGTATTTTATGCTAGAGCATTTTCCAATGGCCTCCTTTTCATATGGACATTCCTTCTACTGCACTCCTAACAGGACATATGTTGCAGAACAATTGATTTGAAGAATAATCTTGTGCCTTCATTTCTACATATTAAAAGCTTTTAAGTGACTTCAAATAGAGTAAACATGCCCACACACCAAGGGCAACTTTGTAAAGATAAACAAACAATGAATGAAATTGATTATACTAGTAAAGTAAACTTTCTAAACGTTTGAAGAAGTTTAAAAAGTTTTAAAAACATTGTTTGGAGGTATAATAGTGAATAAATATTGTAAGTGGCAATAAATCCTTCCTGAATTTTGTATGCTTAGCAAGCTTGTAGTGCGTATAACATAGCAGCCCATCTCTTAGGGTTAGGAGTCAAACAGGCTTCTAGGTCAGACCATGAATCATACCAAATTCAATTTCTCTGCTATTTCCTAATCCTGCCTAATCTCTGACACCTATATTAAAGTTATTAGTATTGTGTTTGTAGTACAAATCAACGCTATAATCCTCTACCTGAAATCTGAATTAGCTCAATTGAATGATTGATCAAATGACTGACTGGTTTAATTTACTAAGCTTCATACTCATTAAGAGACTAAACCTGAAAAGACCAGACACTGACACAATGGTCAATTAAAGTCTTAAAGGCAATTAAAGACTGCAAAAAAAATTAAATCCTCAACTGCAAACTGAGCGCATGTCTATTCTAATCGATATACAACTTGCTGTGCTATATATACCCTTTCACAAAACCAGGAAATAATCTGGTTAGTCACATCATGCAGCCACAGTGCCGGCTCGCTTAAAAAAATCCAAAAGTAATTTAATACTTAGAAGAGACAGAAGTGGAAGAAGCTGCTTTGACCTAGCTTCATGTACAATTTCACACCAACATGTTTTGTCACGCTTTCTAATTGCTGTCATTAATTCAAATACCATTTCTTACAGCACTCTCCACATTGACTCATAATGATACAAAAAAAAAATCCAATCGGGATACATAACTGACAGTCTTCAAAAGATGTGTTAATGATAAATGGTTATGAATTTAACATCAAGACCTTTATGAATAGATAATCTGAATTAATTAAACAGGAAGTCATATTACCCCTCAGTGTGTAATAAGCCGCACTATGTATTAGTCAAATGAAGATTAAATAAAATGTTTTATTTGTTTTCTTATGTATTCTTGGTAAGTTGTTTCCATTTTGAACGAAGGTAAAAACTTTTGGTTGATATTTACTAAATTAAATCGACATTTGCTGTTTCTATCAAGCCTGTCGTAAAGTTTTTTTAATTCGACAGGACTTTTATCACAAAAAAAGCCTGATTATTAGCATTAATGCAACTTAATACTTCCCCCGGAACTATTTCTTAATGGTATCACATTTGAAGTTAACAATTTATATAATGCATAGGTTTCTCAAATGTATATACATACATACATATTAATGAGTAGAGAACAGTTCAGGGTTTTCTAGTGTCTGTTATTTTCTACATGAGTACCTTACAAAAATATTTAAAGAGCATAATACCTGTAGTATTTTTATGTACATACTTAATAGAGATTTTATTAACAGACCGATGAGTGATAAATTTATTTTGAGGAAGAAAAAACACCAGAAAATTGTTCATTATTTCTTAAAGCTTCGTGAGTCTTTATATACTTTATGCAGAAGAACACTTGACTGCAGAAATCACCCAGAACAAACAACAACTAATTACAGAAATACTACAGTAGGATGCTATGGTGCTACAAAAAAAAAAAAAACTAAATTATTTGTTTTGCCAATTTGAATTATTATAATAGATATAAATAGTTTATGTCATATTGACTCTAAGTAAAACTAGCAGTAATAACTACTATAACCATTCCATTCACAACCAATCCAATACTACCTGTTGGTACAGAAAGCTTTTGTAATATGTTGTTGACCATAGTCTTAAAACTGCAGCTGCACTTGACACTGTTCTGTGTATATTCTTTTAATTACCTGGCTTCCCATAATATGTATGTAATTTGTTGGTGATGGTAAACTGTAGTTTTCTTAATATAATCCCTTATCTTTCCAGTAGTAACTCTTGTTATATTGTATATTGTATTGACTCCTTTCTTACTGACCAAGGGCACATCACTTATGTTTGAATTACTTTTCTTATAATCGGTGTTGTTTTCAGATTTTTCTTCCATGTGCTGTTCCTTTGTGTTGCATCATTGCGATTGCGATCATTGCGATCACTCCCCCGCATATCCAGGGTAATTAGGGGTCATTTTTGTGCTGTCATCAGTCTTGTGAAAATGTCCTGTTGGAGCACATTTGCTAATGATACGCAAATAGGGTGTCCTTTATGTGTTGTTTTGTGTGTGTCAGTTTGTGATTTTTATGGAGTAAACTTGCTATTTCAGCGGGCGAACTAATAAAGGATAAGTTGGAATAATTATTACATTTTAAAGCTGAGACAGAAATATGGTTCATACCAAAAGTGCAGAAGGAACACTGACAAATGTTTAAATATTCACATGTTGAAGAAAAGCACCAGCAGATTTAGTGACATCATTCTTTCCATTTGGATTTTTTTGCAGCTGGGCAGCATTTGTATCCCCTGCAATGATATAGCTCTGCTTGTTAAGATGTGGATTCACAATGTGAATGTTTGCCTCACAATACAGATATCAGAAGATGCTTGTTTGTTATCTTCATCCCTCCCATTTTCATTGGTGGGTCATAATGGTGTGCCAGCTATTCAGGGAACAAATTTGTGGAAGTTTGATTGTTTTTGATGTTGTTGGGAGAGAGTGTTGCAATTAAAAATGTGCAATTACCACTAAACATGATATTCTAGATTAATTTAGGGCTGGATTAAATCAACTTTGACCCACCCGCTAATAGAAAACTACAGAACTGTACTCAGCTGCGTCTACATTTTTAGTAAGATGACACTTTCTTCTAATCATAAATGCTGCTATTAGCGGGTGGGTCAAAGTTTCGATTTAATCTGGCCCTTAGTCTCAGTTATACACGTGATTTGGGTTACAGTTATTACCCTGATAATGATCAGTGTTTATTACCATTTTGAATAAAGTAATAAATCAATGTATCATGCTGTCTTGAACATGAGCTTTTAAAAATATTTTCAATAAGATATAAATCTGTAACTAAAGTTCATTACTTCTCTTTTATAGCCGTTAAAACCACAGCATCTTTACTCACGGCCTTTTCACAAGGTGACTTCCTTTAATTAAATGGATAAAAAGAAGTGGCTGAGAGGGTTATATTTCCACATAGTTCAAATTCATTACATTCCTTCCTTGGGCACCAATCTCTCATCGTATGCAAAGTGGTGAGTAAAAGAAAAAGCTTGCTAGAATAAATGCGAATCAATTAACTAATAGAAGCAATTTTCAAGCCCAGTTCTAAACAGTTAAACCTTTGTTCCTACACTTGTATTGCAGTGGATGACCGGTTGCTTACATGGTTCACTTTATGTGCTTTTATAGAGGTCAGACAGATCCTGCACTGTATACAATAGATCTTCACAGAGGCATGCGTAAGAAATGGCTTCTGCTACCTTATCGGAGCTGACTGATTTGAAATTTCTGAATTTAATCAAAGCCTTGGTTTTGAAAAGAGGCTGCAATAAGTCAACTTCAAATAGTAAAGCTTGATGATCGCTAAAATGGATAAACACGAAGACATTAAACTTGGAGACCTTATTTGCCAACAGCCAGGCACACATTCCTACAGCCCTTTCTTCTTCCTCTGATGTTAATCTCACCTTCCTATGACTGTCTTCCTCATCTGAATCTGAAACTTAATTTTCAGCTGGTGGGATTTATACCCATGCAGAACGTGTGCATCCATCTCCCTCTGCCTGTGCACTTAGCCAACCATGTAAATCACCTCATTTTCCACAAAACAACTGAGAACCAAATTGCATTTCAAAATATCCATGAAATAATGTAGCAAGAAAATATATATAAATTAGGATCAGCACATGATTAAACCTCTCATTACTAGTTTTCCTTGGAACAGGCTTCCTTCTTTATAGCCTCTACATTAAACCAATCAGCTGTAAAGAAATACTCTAAATCTCAGTCACCTTCAGATGGTGCAGTTGTATATGGAGATGGGATATTCCCACCAAAAGTACTATTTGAATGTTCAACTTCATCCTTTGAGAAACTACCCTTTCTTTGACTAATCTAGTTCTGCAGCAGTAATATAGAAATTTGTACCAAATGTGTTTGGATAAAAAGCAAAAAAAACTGAAGACAGCTGCACACAATGTATTGAGGTTTTATCACTGGTGTAATGCTTCTCAGCGATAGCGGAGACGGAACTGTGCCAGGCGTTTTGTGGTGCAGCCTCTGCTGTAGAGGGAGAAGTTGGTCTCTGCAGCATTCCACTGTTGGTTCAGTTCATCAGTGCTGGCAGTAGCGGGTAAAGTCTATGATATTATAAAATCAATGTACACAGAAAACAAATGTGCAGTAAAAATTGGCAATAAAAGAATAGAGTTCTTCACTCAGGGGTGTGGGGTGAGGCAGGGCTGCAGTCTGAGCCCAACACTGTTCGACATCTACATCAATGTGTTGGCAACGGTGTTGGAGCGGTCTGGTGCTCCTGGCCTCACCCTAAACGACACAGAAGTCAAATTCCTGCTCTATGCAGATGACCTAGTCCTGCTGTCGCCCACAGAATGGGGGCTTCAGCAGAACCTGGCCCTGCTGGAGCAGTACTGTCAGTCCTGGGCCCTGGCAGTAAACATGAAGAAGACAAAGATCTTGATCTTCCAAAAAAAGGCCAGACCTCAGGGAAACAAATACCACTTCACTCTAGGCAACACTATCCTAGAACACACCTCAGACTACCTGGGCCTGACTATCAGTGCGTCAGGGGGCTTTAACCTGGCAGTGAAGGCACTCAAAGACAAAGCAAGAAGAGCTTTCTACGCAATCAGAAGAAGATTCCATAACTTTATTATTCCAGCTCAAACTAATTGACAGTGTGATCCAGCCCATTGCGCTGTACGGTAGTGAAGTATGGGGTCCACTCAGTCAATAGGACTACACTAGGTGGGACAAACACCCAATCGAGACCCTGCATGCTGAATTCTATAAAAACACACTGCAGGTGCACAGGAACACACCAAACCATGCATGCAGGGCAGAATTAGGCCGCTACCCAACTCTCTTTAATATCAAGTACAGAGCACTCAAAATCTGGATGCACCTAAAGAAAAGTGAGTCAGACTCCAGTATAAGGCCCTCCAAACCCAAGAGCTCAGCCCTGAAAAGAGTCCCCAATTAGCCAAATTAGGGAAATATTCTTTAATAAATTCATAAATATTATAACATCTTTTTCAGAATTGATCAATGAAAAAACATAGCTCTCCTCCTGGGGGAGGGACACACAGCCCCCCTGGCCCCCCAATATGTAGCCGCCTGCCACAGCCTGAGGGGCACACCATGAAAACATACACAGGCACAGGCTGTAAACTTGTTAGTTATAAATAAATAAAGTAAATGTACATGTATATTAAGATATTTAAGATGTATGTATGTAATATTAACTGCTTTGGCAACACTGCAGACCTGTTTGTCATGCCAATAAAGCACCCTTAAATTGAACTGAATTTAAATGAATTGAGAGAGAGAGAGAGAGAGAGAGAGAGAGAGAGCGCATTCCTCTAGCATTCCTTTGGTGTTAGGATTTAAGCAGAGTTTTGTTGCACCCTGAGTTGTGGTGCAGCGCTGGATTCTCTGTGCCTCGGAGCAAGGCAGAGTATTGTGCATGCCCTCTGGTACAGTTCCAAGGATGCACACTGCAGCCGATTACCACCTTGCCAGGTGGCCCAAGCCGATGCACAGTGATGTGGTAATGAACCTGCCTCTAGTGCTGGCAGACAGGGCTCCAATCCCAGCCGAGACTGCTTTCCCCTCGAGCGTTACTAAGTATTGTATATTTATTTGATGTGGTATTCTGTGTTTTTTTTTTACGGACAGGCACAAGACTGGATTGCTCTAAAAATGTGTGGAATTGGATGTCGAATTGAGCTGTGCACAGTTTTAGCCAGCATGCTAATTGGCATTTGTGTTTGGCATGCGATCAAAGACGAACTGGCCGAGATTGTAAGTTGTGCATTGATGAGCATATGTGTTTGCTTGTTAATCACCAAAGTGATGTATATCAAATCCGGCCTGTCAAACTTGACTTCCTCCTATGAAGGATCAGAGAGAGAGGCAAGAACAGAAGGGTCATAGATCTTGAAGTCTCCCTTCGCCATTAAACAAATAGTGTCACAGTCAGGATCAGCATTCTGAAGATGACACAGCATTCAAAAGAGACAGAGCAGAGGAGCACGGAAATCTCTGAAGGGAAGAGAAGTTTGGTACGAACGCTTTTATGACAGGGAGAAGTCTGCAATGCTTCCAGAAAATCTTGTCAATTGATTGGGTGACACATTAATTTTGGAGCTGCAATAGAACCGTTGTTAATAATTACGTCATCACAATGATCAGTAACAAGCAGAAGGTTACGTATTTGTTTCATAACTAAGCATTGACATCGTATTTATTTTTGAAAGCTTTGCATGAAATGTGTCAAAGACCCTTTTGAAAATCAGATTTTACCAGATTTGACTTCTTTTTAAAGATACATCCAGCGCAGGCATGTTCTTTTTCCTACATCATCATCATGTGTTCATTTTAATTGCCCATCCCTTCGTGGTAGGTACAGTTGATAAATTATTAAACATGAACTTCTGACCCTGAGGTCCAGCAGTGGAAAAAATCCAGCTTTACACAACTCCAGATGGTTTTGGGACACCAACTATCCCACTCAACATACAGCAAACTATAACATGTGTAAGAGCTGCAGGTTTTGGCAAAAGTTTAATAACAGCCAAACTGGTTTGAACTGAATTAGAAATCCAAAGCAGGATGGACATTGGTTACTTCAGGGCAGAGATATTGTTATCACTAGATTAAAAGCTTTATTACTCAATCAAAGTACTGTATATATTTAGTAACTGAACAACTGAACCAATGTCACAATTTTCCCTGGTCTAAAGCAGATAATACTTTAAAGTGCCCTAGAAAACTGGCTTGGTTGTGGCCAGTGAAGACTACTGACTTTGCCCGACTTGCTGTTGCATCAGGGAGAGTTAAAATAAATCTGAATTCTTGGACAGTAATGCATCGACTCTCATTAATCACAGCTGCCAGGGAACCCCCTCAAATCATAACAGTATCTCGTCACATGGAGAAACAACCACTACATGTAAATCTTAAATCTTTTTTAAGAGAGAGAGAGAGCATTAATCAGACGTTCTGAGGTTCTCTTCACCGTAAAAAATACTTCATACTTCTTATTCTTGTAGTGAATTATCCAGCAATTTCCAGGCTTAAGGCTGGAGCTAATGCAAGCGATGTAGGGTTATGTTTTTAATGACAAGACGAGTGACAATCTGCCTTTTCCAGAGCTGTCTGTGCAGCATATGTGAAGACACACCGGCACCCGTTATCTTTAAGTGTATTCAAAAACCACAAAGAACCAATTACATTTTTAGGATTAATTAGTCAGCAGTGTAATTATGCCACTTTTATAGTGTAAATTTATCAGCTGGATGAACATTGGAGTTTGATTAGCTCAACCTACAAACTGTGAAGCAAACTTCTATCTAAATTCATATGGTGACAGTAATTCATTGCAAAGCCGTCGGGATTCACTCTCCACTAGACTTTCTCCTAATCTCTCGTATGAAACTTTAGGCATAATTACTTTTTTTAAAGACCTATTTCTGCTTGCATCCAATAGTCCCATTTTTTGTAATGAAATTACTTCAAAAAAGAAAATCCTGAATATTGCAGATCTTTCTGCTTCAGTAAATGCCCGTGGTTCATATTTTAGGTTGGCAGCTTTGAGGGATGAATTCAATTTTGCTTACATTTTTTTATACTAGAAGTTTATTTTAGTTGACATATTCACCTCCCTATTCAACTGCCTTGATTACAAATCTTGGACTGCCTTACCGATGATAACAGACTAGTGCTATTTTTAAACATAAACTACTATTCATGTAGAGGATTCCAAAGCTCAGAAATACAGCTCTCAGAATTATAGTTATACAGGTGTAATAAGCTAATCAACTCACAAAACGAGTCCTAATTAGTGCCAAAGTGCTTCTGAGTTTGCCTCGTACACAACACCCTGCTCCTGTCTCTTCATTTAATTTGGCGAAGGAGTGGCAGTTATATTATTCACCAGATGAGACAAATATAAAATATGTATGTCGCACTGAACAGATTGATGTATTTATAGCATAAATATAAAATGTTATCACACGAGTTCTTCAAGCTGAATTTACATTTCCATGGACACTTTGGCTGCCAAGACTCGAAGAATGTGCCAGCTTTACACGCTGGATAAAACATGGGAGGCAGGGCAAGATTTGCCTGAGGGGATAATGAGTCCATTAGGAAAGTGTCTTTTGTAATACCTCATGATTGTATGTCTCTGTTCAATTAGTGTCATGGAGGTCAAGTGCAAAAGACCTTTAACAATGGTATTTCTCCATCATAGCTGCTGTGCTCCACCTTCTGGAATATGCACTTATTTTTTGTGACACACTGAATGCTGATTTATTGTGAAGTATTGCCTTCGTGTTACATTTTTTATGTAGTGAGTCTCTTTGTCTTTTTTAAGATGACATTCTGTTAAATCCGGTTTCTTGCCGCTTGATGAAATCCTTGATTATTGTGTCCTCCTATATTCGGTGTCATCACAAAGTGGTGGAAGAAAAGGAAGATAAATCCCAAAAGAAATAAAACTAAAAAGTAATTAAAAGAATAACTAAAGTAAGAGTCATGCGCAATGGACAAACTCTGGGGTGAGATTAGTAAACAATGCAGTACAGACAACATTATTCATTTCTATAAATCCATTCAATCAGTTACAGTCCTGGTCAACTCGGGACCGGTTCACTCTCCTCAGTCCCCTCAGCACGGTCTGATCTCTCTGTGCCAGGGCTGCCTCACAACTTAAATACGACCAACATTTCAAAATAAACCATGTATTTCTTCTAATAATATTTACAAGGTAAACTGAGGTCTGTAACATCCCCCAGGACTACTGCTTTAATATACGTAACACATAAAAAGGTACATTTGCTTCCTAATGTCTTCCTTCTGTCGCAGTTTCTCTAAAAATATATTGGAACAGAAACTCTCCTACCAGCGGATCAGGCAGCCTGTCTGCAGCAGGCCCTGTTAATGCGCTGCCTGTGTCAGGGCTTTCTGTCGGGCCGACTGACAGAGCTGCATGAGAAATAGCATTTCATCTTCTCCGTCTATTGATAGTACAGAGCCTGTGTGTTTCCCCCGGTATCCTCCATGCCAAACCCAGCCTCAGGAAGGCGTAGTGTGGATCACTTCAGCATTAAGCACTATCTTGCACATCTATAATGGAATGCTAAAAGTATTACTGTAAACATCCAAATTTCTTTCAATTAATGTATTTATAGTGTATATTTCAATTGTTAATCAGGTTATCAATATTTGAAAAACAAAATTTAAATAAACAAATTAACATTGATATAGCTTTTTCTCCCGAGTATATTCTAAAAACTAAAGTATAGCATGTATATACATATATATGTATGTTTGTATATGTCTTGCACAAACATCTTTTTACTGTTACTATCCTTCTCCTGACTAGAAGCTTCATCTCTGGAGGGTAGTCTTCCCCACATTACATGTAGAGGTTTTATTGAGTACGCTTGGTCCACTCCTTTAAAGCAATAACAAGACCAAGGTTATACTGTGTAAAAAAATCTGCACATTGCACAAGTTAAAGCCTAATTGAAGAAGTTCTCAGAAGATTGTCCCGAGTTTCTGTGATGTATGCCCTTTGCTCACTGTTCTGTGTAATTGTCAAAATGCATAACACTCTATTGCTGTGAAAATGCTGAACAACGGCATAATTTATTTCACCGCGGTGTAAAGACAAAATCCATGAGCCAGATATTTTTCCTTATTTCTCTTTTTTTCAGTACCTCAATGTTTATCCCATCAACTTAGCCATTAAGCCACTTTCAGTTGTAATACACAAACAGAAACACACACACACACACACACACACACACACCCCTCCCCTTATATTCACACATGCACATGCTCTCACAACCATATTTGCTGGAATATTTCTTGTCAGTCTTATACTGCCAAATTTGGATGGTGGATTACAGTTTGCCACTAAGCTGACAGTCCTGCTTTTCCATCTGTCAGCTGTCACATCGCACCTCCCCTGACCACTGCCCTCCTCCCTGAAGAGTGGAGATGTGGGCAGACTGCTCCTCTGAGCTCTGCCCTCACCCATCCCGCCATCCCAGGGACCCCCGGATCTGCTGCCTACCATATGTCCGATCGCGAGGGCTGACAACTCTCACCGGACAGCTGTGTCTGAGTGAGAAATCACCCCAGGGCGGCAGAAGACAGCAGCTGTCGTACGGCACGGACAATTTCTCTTCACGTTCCTCTGGATGAGTAAATACTTGCAGACCTGGCAAAGGCTTCAAAGAAGGAGACAAAGCTCAAATGATGAAATGCTTGGTAATAGGAAGGTCAGTGTTCTTACCCGCTGTTTCCCAGACCAATTATTGTAACACAAACGCTATATATATTATTTGAGTGGGAAAACACACAATAACTGGAGCAGAGCCGCTGATGAACTCATTTTGACTGATGAGTTAAAAATCCAACTGCCGCAGTACCCAGAAGTACAAGTTCTCTATCAAATAACAGGACTTGCCTTATATATAACAGATTCAAGAAAATATGCCCAAGGTAAAGAATAGTAAGCATCATCATCAATGAGAAGAAGTCACCACACAACACTGGTCACACACGAATTCGAAAAAATACTCTAAGGAATTTGCAAGAAACCTGCTTGGTTATGTGCAGAAAGCTGAGAGACAAGTGTAAACGAAATAAACGTATAAACCTATATCTATCTATGACAAGGCACATCACTTTACTGCATAGAAACATTAAATGAGAGATGAATTGTCATGGCTCGTAATCCCACCACTACCTTTTCAAAAATGTCTGCAAGTGGAGCTAACTTTTGCTTTTAAATGAACAGCTGTTTATAATTCTGCAGCAGCCAATGCCTGTCAGAATCCATCACTGCTGGCAGCTACCTGGAGTTATTTCAAGTAAGCCTGCTTATCTACAAATGCAATGCGATTCAGTTACAAAGCTGTTTTAATTTGCAACGAGTTTTTTCTTATGCAGGAGCATCCCAAAGCTCAGACATATAATTAAAAGAGAATACCAATACAAGCTAGAACAGCACCAAGTAATAACCATGAAGAGAAATCTCTTAATCACTGATTACTGTACACAAATGAGCATTTCCAACTCAGTCTTGGTTACACACCAATTACACACAGGAATTAGAGACAGGTGGTGGAGAAGAACAAATAGAATCTGAACCTAACTTTTTGAGGCATTGAATCTTTAAAATGCCACTGCTTTATAAAACAATTTGATGATTTGTAACTAGCATCAGTGACATGGCAATTCCAGACACTTCTCTTGTGCTGCACTCTTGGCTCTGCTGCTGATGGAAGACTAATGGTTGATTTTTTCATTAGTCTGTCATCCAGATAATAAAATGTTTCGGTTTAATTGTGCTTGTAAGTAAGTGCTGCATTTCAAGCTGTTTTAGAAGAGGTGTGTCATTAAAGGATGCATTGTGCTCCGCTAGAGGTTGTAGGAAAACCTTGCATCTTAATTGTCTACATAGCAAGAGAGAATTACAATTATTGTATATAGATCTAATGGCTGTGAACTACATTATCAATTAAAGAGAGAGGCACAATCCAATTGAGAGCAAAATGAAATGAGTGACATCTTCACTGGGACACTGGAAGCAAATTCCCAGGGCAAGGACTTGCTTATGTGAATGGTAGTTTAATGGCTGAAAGCAAGTCTCTCAGGACATAGGTACTTTTCTTGTGCTTTGACCTTCCCTGCACCGCACTTATTTGATCATGCTTTTGATAGTAACCATCACACGTCTGCTGGAAGCTAGCTTGTTTCATCATAAACAATGATATCGGTTGTGTTGTCTGGTGTATGGTTTTAACAAAATGGCAGTTGAAGATGTAGGGAAATGATAAGGACAAACGGAAAGCACAATCTTGTCATCTGCTGTTGCAAACAGTGACACAGCAGGGTGGGCTGCATCCTGGGCTCCTGTCATTATTTGTAATTACATTAGTTGTTAAATTTCATATATTATTGAATTATAGTTGAGGAGTATTTTAAAGGAGGTAAAATGAACTTTATGGATGAGCATCTTCTCCTGACGTTACCCAGAATTCCACACCTTTTGTTGCTAAAAGGAAGTAGCCGCTGTGAGTGTTTGACATGTTGTGTGGGTTAGTGTTGTTTTCACTACTTAATTTATCAAGTTATTAACCAAAGTATTTCATCAATATTACCCGAAAGAAAGTCAGAATTGTTTTATTCCAATGTAACTGATTTCTTCCAGAAGAAAAACAGTCTCACGTCTTTGCTCATTCTTCTCGTGATAGAACTTAACACGGTTCTTTCATTTTTATTCAATGTGAGTCAGCTTATTATCTGCGGTATGAGAGGTGCATGCAATACTTCAGAGAAGGCCTTCAAGGGTAAAAGAAAAATTGAATTTTAATGTATGTATAAACCTTTAAGCAAAGACAAGTCATATAACCTTACTGCCTAGGAACATTAAATTATTGAGGTGAATTGTCATATCTCGTAATCCCTGTACTAAAGCACATTTACTAAATATTTGGTATTCATAAATGGATTATTAGTAACCATAGTGACATTGTGTGTAATTTAAGTAAAATCTTTAATAACATGATAATGTTATACTTCCAAGGCTGGGTGAAATAACTGAGAGGGAGACTATTGCCGTGTTGTCTGGAATGCTATTGTCTCTTTTTGTCGAAGCATGCATGCTATCATGGATGAAAACTATACATTTAGTTAAAATTAAGTGTTCAGATTCTGAAATTTACACTTTTAATTGGTGGCTACAGTCCAGATTGGCATTTCTGCAGAAGTCTTCTAAATTCTTGTCAACGTATCTTGAGTTAATATGAATTGATTGCTTTTCAATAAATTGTGCTTTTGTCTAAAGTGTGGTTGTTAATATAAACTGAAGTTTAGTGACTACACCAGTCATTCAGAGTAACACAAGATATTTATCTACAACACTGAGAACTGTGGCCACTATTTAAAGTTTTCCAATAGAGCATCTCTGAGAAAGAGCTCTCTTGTGACCTACAATCTTACATTTTATTGTTCTAGATCCTAAAAGTGTTCCAATCTCTTTAATGTTTTATCATCTATACAGCAGTCAGTTTAAGAGCTTCTGGCAAAGATCTTATTTCTTTTATTACTTCCTTGTTGTCTGTAATACAGAGCGAGTGGGTCTAAGTATACAAGTGTACATGCCAGAAACAGTAGTATATGTCTAAATGTGTTGAATAAACTAAAGATACAGCAGCCTACAAACATTTCCTAACCCCTCATGATGTGTAACTTAATGGTGATTTAGTTATAAATTACAGGGGTAAACTCTGCATTTTCCTATACTGTATTAATAAATAAAAAAGTAAAGAATTGTACGACTGTTATTAGTTCTGAATACACAGTGCTAATGCTTATTTAGTCTCTGACAATCAGTATTCTGGGCCTCTACTGTCTTTGACAAAGTAGGCTTTAGACCAGTTCTTTGCCTTTGTTTAACAATAAAAGATCTATTTCCTCTTCAAAGTGTTGAGTAGGTTGTGTAAATCAACAGATCCCATTTAAGTGCATCAAAAGTTCGTTGGCAGCTGTGAAGCGAGCCATCTTGTTAGCTGAAGTCTGTTTCTATTAGACCGTGAGAAAATGAATCTCTAGTAGTTAATATTGCTCTTGACACTTCAATGGCAGTTAAGACCAGGAACGCACAGCAGGAGACTTTATGACAATGCTCAGAATCAATAAATAAATACAGTACACTACACAGTAAAGTACAGATATAGACATATTCAACATGACGCATGTATGAAACACATAAGAAATGGGTCTCAGACTATCATACATGCACTGTGCTGCTGCATGCTATAGATACACAATCTAGTGAATCACCTTAGGGGTTAATTTACAGTATAAAATTGTTGAACAGAGTAATAGCAGTACATCAACTGGAAACTAAAGCAAAGTGCAAAAAAAAGAGATTTAAATTATATGATCCCATTCTTTTCAAAACCCATTTTATTTCTGTGTATTTCTCGATGCTGATAATTTCACAGTCATGAAGCTTTATGTATTTGGAATTACTTTCTGATGCTTCAGAAGGACCCAGAGGAAGGAAAGGGAGGCCAGCCATCAATGTCTTCAGGAAGCTCACGTTTCCAAATATTAGGCTGTGTGTCACGTAGGAGTATCAGAATGGGATATCAAAACTGTTAGAATGGAAACTGACATCAGTTCCATCATCGGGAGGGAGAAAACGGAAAACAATAGCCGGTGAAGACTGAATGATCGATCATCCACGCCGAGGCAACTGCTTTCTAACAAGAACGCAACAAATTATAAATGGCATTTTAAGAGCATCACTGCAAATCTCAAGATGTACCACAAACAAAATAAACAAAAACAAGCTATTCAGAGGTTGAAGCGATTTGGTAAACTAGCACTGAAATCCTGGAGTCTTCAAGCAGCTCCCAGTCAGAAATGATTGTTAATCACATGCTCTCCATGCAGCCAGCCTTTTGACTTTTCAATTAAGGACATCTCAGAATGTGATATTGAAAAGCTTTTTAATGACACCTGTCACGTATCTGCTGTTAACAAAGGAAGGCGAGTGTGAAAAAGTAAGACAGGAGTACGCATAGACAGAATACTAATGAAGCACCATTTCCTCATAAGTGACCATGTCAGGGCTGGTACCGAGAATGACTGGTGATAGTGGGATCCAGTTGCGGTGTCAGGTGAATCAAGAGGATTTAGCCAAGGAATAGTCGGGGTCACGGAAGGTAGGTTGAACGATCAGGCAAACAACAATAGCAGGGAAGATCAAGAGATGTAAAAGAGAGAAGGCAAGGGTCGATACACAGGAAAACAGGATAACAATGCTAATGCTCAGAAATGCTGCTAGTAAGGCAAGGCAAGACTTTGCGTTTAGTGAGGGGAACAAAGGAGTATACTGTATATACAGCAGGGTTTAATGAGCGGGTGGAACAGGGAACAGGTGGAGAGGATAAACGGGGAAAGCCGGGATGATAATTGAATAATAGATTGATGGGAGTTTAATCAGGGTCCTGGAACAGTCAAGGGAAAGTGTGGCTCAGGTGACCTCTAGTGGTGAAACCGGGAACAGTCAGGGTGTAGGAGTTACAGTATCCCCCTCCCCACGGGCGGCTCCGAATGACCGGATCCAGCGACGAGGACGTCCACGAGGTCAAGGAGCATGTGCAGTCAGATGATCCTGATAGAACTCGGTGATGAGAGCGGGATCCAGGATGTCTGAGGCAAAAACCCAGGACCTCTCCTCCGGATCGTAGACCTCCCAGTCCACAAGATACTGGAGGCATCCTCGGTGCCTGCGGGAACTGAGGAGAGACCGAACCACATATGCAGGAACCACAACCTTCATCAAGATCGATAGGTTTAGGAGGAGGAGGCGATCCAGGGGAATCAGGCACTGGAGGAAAGGAGTCGTTGGCAACTGGCTTGAGAAGGGAGACGTGGAAAGAGGGTGACATGCGGTAATGAGAGGGAAGTTATGGACCTATGAAACGGGGACTTCCTGGAGGGGAGCCGGAGACAAATGTCCCAGGTGGACAACAATATTTTTTGACCAGGTCGGAGCTGATATGCTGGTTTAATTTGCCGAACCGCCTGCCTCTTCTGATGATGGATTGCTTGTTGCAGACGGATGTGGGCAGCCTGCCAGACCTCCTCACTGCACTGAAACCAGTCATCTACCGCAGGTACATCTGTCCTCTCGTCTTCCCCGGGAAACAGAGGAGATTGAAAGCCTAGGACACATTGAAACAGAATAAATGACGGAATTCTGTGCGTATTCCGCCCAAGGAAGGAATCGGCTTCAGTCAGACTGGTGTTGGCTGCAATAGGCATGCAGGAAGCGTCCAATCTCCCAATTTAATCTTGAGGAGAGACTGACATTAATGTTTAGCAACCGAAAAATGGCTTTCCATACCCAGGATGTGAACTGTGGCCCACAATCCGTGACAATGTCTTCAGGAAACCCATAAAACTGGAAGTCCTGGGAGACGAGAAACTCTGCTGTGTCAAGGGCTGTGGGGAGACCTTTTAATGGAATTAATCTACAGGCTTTAGAAAAGTAGTCTACGGCTACTAGAATAGAAGTAAAACCAGAGGAGTTGGGGAGATCTGTAATGAAGTCGAGTGTGATATGTGACCAGGGTCTGTGAAGGATGGGGAGAGGCTCTAGAAGTGGAGAGTGGAGACTTGGTCTGGGCATACACTGGACAAGCTGCAATGAACTAAGTGATGTCCCGAATCAAGGTTGGCCACAAGAACTTACATTGGATCACAGACAATGTACAGCGAACTCCGGGGAAGAATGGAGCCAATGTAGAACCTGGGAATGGATGGAAGAGGGAACATACAAATGTGAAACTGGACAATTAGTGGGTGATGGATCAGTCACAAGCTCTCTTTGTATTTGGTCCATGATATCCCATCGAATGGGAGCCACTATACAAAAGGTAGGCAGAATAAGTTCGGTACTGACTGGGACTGGATGTGCGTCAAACTACCGGGAGAGGGCGTCAGCTTTGGTGTTCCAGGAACCTGTCTGATAGGTGAGAGTGAAATTGAAACCCGTAAAGAAAAGTGCCCATTGAGCCTGACGAGGGTTCAGTCGCTTAGCGGCATGGATGTATTCAAGGTTTCTGTGATCAGTAAGGACAAGAAACGAATGCTGGGAATGCTCCAACCATTAATCGAAAGCAAGTTTTATTGCAAGGAGTTCCCGGTTCCCTATGTCGTAATTGTGTTCTGGTGGTGTGAGCTTCTTGGAAAAGAAGGTGCAGGGTTCATCCCTTGGTGTCCCATGTCGTTGTGACAGCACGGCTCCTACACCACTCTCTAAGGTGTCGACCTCTACGACAAAGGGAAGAGATGGATCAGGGTTTTTAAGCAGAGGTGCAGTTGTAAAGAGCGCCTTGAGTCGTGTAAAGGCATCAGTAGCAGTCGCAGACCAGGACGGAGTGCGTGAAGAACCTCAGAGCAAAGAAGTTAAAGGGGCAGCCACTGTACTGAAATTCCACATAAAGCGCTAGTAAAAATTGGCAAAACCTAGGAATCTCTGTAGTTCCTTTACTGTATGGGGTTGAGGCCATTCCGTCACTGCCTTGACTTTGTCCTGATCTATATGAACCCCGTCAGCATCTAGGATGTAACCCAGGAAGCTTATGCGGCTTTTGTGAAATTTGAATTTCTCACCTTTCACGAACAGTTTGTTTTCCCACAGACATTGAAGGACCTGTCGAACTTGATCAATGTGATCTGAGAGGGTAGGAGAATATATCAAAATATTGTTGATGTATACCAGGACGAACCGATTTAGGATTTTTCTCAGGACCTCAATGACAAAAGCTCAGAAAACCGCTGGGGCATTAGCAAGTTCGAAGGGCATGACCAAATATTCATAGTGACCCGTGTGCGTAATGAAGGCAGTTTTCCATTTGTCACCTTTCCCGGATTCTGATCAAGCTACAGGTGCTTCGAAGGTTCAATTTAGTGAATAACCGAGCTCCTATAATCTGTTCCAGGGCAGCTGGCACTAGTGGCAATGGGTAGTGATTCTTTACAGTGACTGCATTCAGACCACGCTAGTCAATACAGGGTCGGAGTCCACCATCCTTCTTCTCAACAAAAAAGAAGCTCGCCGCTGCTGGTGAAGTGGAAGGACAGATGATGCACAGTTCAAGCGCTTCCTGTATGTATTCCTCCATGGCCTGAGACTCGGGTAGGGAAAGTGGGTAAATCCGACCCCTGGGGGGAGAGGCACCAGGATAAAGGTCAATAGCGCAATCCCATGAACGATGAGGAAGTAACCTAGAGGCTTGGTGTTTGTGAAAGACTGCAGCCAGGTCTTGGTACTCTGAGGGAATGTCCGGCAGAGTTGACTGTAGAGTGCTCTCAACATTAGTGGCGTGACAAGGCAATGACGGCTCCAGGAGCAGATATCACAATGAGTCCAGGAAATTACTGGGTTATGGAGTTTAAGCTACAGAAGCCCTAGGATGAGGTCGGCTTCAGGTGAGTTTATGACAAAGAAAGGGATTTGCTCAGTGCATAAAGAACCGATGCGCAGCATCACTGGTTCAGTCATCTGGGTGCTTTGACCAGTGGTTAGACAGCCAATGGGCTGGTTATTTATGACGTGGACACGGAGAGGAGGTTCACAGGGTGAGAGGGGGAGGTTGAGTTGGTTCCATGGTCTTTCTGTTAATGAAATTGCCCCCTGATACTAAATCTATTAGAGTGGAGAGAATTAGGGTTTTAGATCCCAGCTGAATACAGGCTTGGATTCGACACTGTGCAGAGGTGACAGGCGGACACTGTATGGTACTCAAGGGGCCATCAGTGACAGTTCCTGGGACACCGGGACGTGTGGGACAGGTGTTGCGGTAATGACCGGCTTGGCCGCAGTACAGACACAAGCGCATCTGCATCCATCTCTGGTGCTCCTCAGATGACAGGCGTTTGTGCCCGATAGGCTTGGGTTCGGTCACGATGGGGGGTGCTGGAGTCAGTCTGTCTGCAAGAAGGGAGGTGTCCATAGCAGGGTGTTTTCATTTTGTTTTTAGCAAGCTGTCAAGTCTCACTGCCAGTTGAATGAATTGCTCCAGAGTAAGGTTTTCATCCCAACAGGCCAGTTCTGATTGCAGATCAGAATATAAACCTCGACAAAACACAGTGAGAAGGGCATTGTCACTCTACCCGCTGCCGGCTGCCATGGTTAGAAATCTGAGGCCATAATCTGCCGCAGATGATGTGCCTTGACGCAGTGTAAGGAGTTGTTCCCCTGCACTCCGTCCTTCAGCAGGGTGATTGAATACATCCTTCAAGTAAACGGTGAAGGATGTCAAAGACTTCGTTACCTCCCCTTCTTAATTCCAGATGGCCGATACCCACTGTAATGCTTTCCCAGGGGGCAGGGTTATGATGAAGGCTATTTTGGCCTCGTCAAAGGGGAAAGACAAGGGAAGATGTGCAAAGTATAAGCTACACTGAAGTAGGAAGCCCTCACAGCGATCAGGGGAGCCATCCTACTTCTCGGGGACGGCAAGGTGAATGGGTCTAATGCTCGTAGCTGGGGCAACAACAGCGGGTGCAGCAGCAGGGGAGGATCTGTCGGCGGCATTGGGAGACGCTTGAGTAGCCGATCCAGAGTTTTCTCAATTTGTCGAAGCATTCTCTCATGTTCTCCGAGCATAGCTCCTAGGGAGGACAGAGCAGCCTGGACATCAGGTTGACCTGCTGGATCCATTTGTCGGTGAAGTCTTCTATCAGTGCTGGTACCGAGAATGACTGGTGAGAGTGGGATCCAGTAGCGGTGTCAGGTAGCCAAGGAATAGTCGGGGTCACGGAAGGTAGGTTGAACGATCAGGCAAACAATGATAGCAGGGAAAATCCAGAGACGTAAAACAGAGAGAAGGCAAGGGTCGATACACAGGAAAACAAGATAACAATGCTAATGCTCAGAAATGCTGCTAGTAAGGCAAGGCAAGACTTCGCGTTTAGTGAGGGGAACAAAGGAGTATATATACAGGGTTTAATGAGCGGGTGGAACAGGGAACAGGTGGAGAGGATAAACGGGGAAAGCCGGGATGATGATTGAATAATGGATTGATGGTAGTTTAATCAGGGTCCTGGAACAGAGTCTGGGGATAGTGTGGCTGAGGTGACATCTAGTGGTGAAACCGAGAACATCAGGGTGTAGGAGCAACAGACCAACTACAACCACCAATATTATTATTATTATTATTATTATTATTATTATTATTATTATTATTATTATAAAACGACATCAAGCAAATAATACTTTTAAATGAGATGGAGATCCAAAGGTCTTTTTCATTACCACTTTCAAACTATAGAGCTGTGATATACAAACATATAAGTAACTAAGAGGTAGTTGTGAAACATGGCATTGCTCCAAGGCAGAGATTGGCAAATTGTGTGTTATTTCCCACTCCATTTAACATAAAACAGTTTGTATTTCTGAACATGCTGATATTGCACCTTCTTTGCAGTTACAGTCCACATATTTCTGATGTTTTTCATCAGACCCCAGATTTATAATTCCTGAGAGAGTATTTGACAGCTGGACTCAATGATTGTTTAGGCCTAAATGCCCATTCAACAAGTAACACAGCTGCCAGACACTCACAAATGGATAGAAAAAAGCTTATGAGGAACACATCATTTACATGTAACTATGTTGTTTAGCCTCGAAAACATCCAAAGTTGGGCTAAGCAGATGCCCCCCCCCCGGCCCAGGAAACACGGAACAGTGCGTTTGAATTGTTAAAAGAGGAAGCAGTTATTTGTAAATTCTGTAATTTTTTTACAATTATACTTATTGATTTGGTGATAATGTCTCCCATAGTGTTTGTGGTAATAATTTACTTGTAAACCATACTTTACCAAATATCCAAACTGAGGCTAGATGTAAGCCCCGCCCCTCTCCGTTGTTGGCATTCTCTAGTAATCTTCATCGCTAATTACAGTATATATACATTCCACTATATAAATATTATAAACGACCGGACAAAGACTGCAGCTTTTGCTCTTGTTAACCTCTCAAACGCCAGGCTGTATACTCTCATTAAAAATGCTGGGAGGCGCCAGTTTTATTTTCGTGAAGGATTTCTGTCTGTCCTCTCCTTATTTTGCCAAGGCTGACAAAGCTTGTGCCATGGTGAAAGGTATTAATTACACCACTGGGATTGTGGACAAATTACCTGGGGAAGCAGCACTGAGCCGTGAAGGTTCTATGGTTCTTTTTCTCTGTACTTCTGCCTTCCGCAGCATACAGATTAACTCTGGTACCGCATCTCCACGGCCCCTGCTTGCATTGCGTCCTTCTGGTACATACGGCCTTACAGGGTCGTCAACTTTGCTGTGCTAGTCAATTAAGATGATCCTATAGAGCTCTCAATACAAGTTATAGCAACAGTCTTAGGAAAACTGAAATCCTGATAGTGAACACTAAACTTTATTTGTTTTAGAATGCATTGTCAGAATAATCGAATAAATAGAACTTTATTTAGTAGCATTCTATCTAAACATTCCAGCATTAATATTTGCTTTTTCTTTAGATTACCCCCCTCAGCCCAAACAAAACATCCATATCGTTATTCTGTATGTTGGAAATATATGGTAACTGTTAACCTCACTATATATTTTTGACAAATAAGATAAATATATGGATTAGTGACTATAAAATATTTAGACTCTATCCCTTATAATTGAAATATACAAAAATGGGCCGATTTCTGAATGTGAATTATATGTTCATGGAGGAAGAATGAATGAAAGTCTACCAAATAAAAAATGTCAGGGAAAAAAAGGATGTCCTCGTTCCTGCTCAAGATGTGCTTTAAGTGAAAGGACGGCTCTGTCAGGGGTGACAACGCTGACAGGTTGGCTTACACCCTCTGCCCCTGGTTTCTCCCAGCGGCTCTCTGAGTGGGAGACGGAGAATGCCACTGTCACATCACCTGCAGATAGAAAAAATAAAAATTGAAAACCGAATGTTTGTAGAACAGAAGGCACTCTTTGTAAGGAAGGTACCAACATCGCGGTCTTGTCTGAACAAAAGGCACTCACACTATTTGGGGATGCCAGTTTCAATGCCAGGTTCTGTATAATTCAATGACTTAATTACATATAATTACTTAAATACTATGATTTTGTTTTCTCAAAATGTCTATGAAAAGGTGTTTACTAATAAGGTATTATGGCATGGGTTTTGAATCACACTAAAACATGATCTGAAATGTAATTACCTATAATTATAGTGTGAAATATAAATATTGGTATACCTTTAATGTTTTCTCCTCCTCGTGTGATATACAACTCCACAGCATGCCTTGAGCCAGGCTAGTGAAAATCCATTCATGTTTAGCTGTCAATGGCTTTACACCTGGCTAAGCTGCTAATAAAGCTGAGCTGACTCAATAAGATCTTTGTTGACAGAAAAGAGGGGATTGTGGGAAACTCAGTGACCTGCCCGCCAGCTACCAGGAGTGTAAGTCCCTGTCATTTACAAACAGCGCGACTGTGTTTTACACTTTTAGGAGCCTTTGAGCCGAGTGTTTGATGAAGATAAAAAGGGAGCTGCCACCAGAAGAAAAAAAGAAAAGAAAATTTCAATCAAAATGAAAGGAGTAGTAACAAATCGATAAGCGGGAGAATAGACAACTGTGAAGAAAGGGAACAGCCTGAACCAAAAATGAACCAAGATCAGTAAAAACACAAATCCTGTAACCCTATATATATATATGAATCTACCTATATAATTAAGTGACGGTTAATTACAATTAACTTTTATTAACAGTACATGCTCAAGGCATAGTAAGACGAGGCAAAATGGACTACTCAGTGGGACTACTAAATGAATTTATTTACTTATTTATTTATTGATGTATTCATTTATTTGTGTAATAAGAAGCCATGAAATATGAAACGATGCTTAAATACGAAACGAAACGAAGACTCAGGGCAACAGAGTGTTGACTTTTGCAAACATTTTCAGATTCTTATTTGTAAGATTGTTTTTACACTGTCTCAGTGGAACACTGTGTGTGAACTATGCATGCTTAGTTTCAAAGTGTATCCTAGTTTTATGTTATACGTCTTGCAAACTTGCAGGTAAGATGAGCAAAGCTTACCGTTTTGGTTTGCGCAGAAAAACTCTTCCCATTCTGACAACTCTATGCTCTTTTTGGATGCTGGGTCTTTTCTTTTTCACTGACGTCTGCGGTGTTGTTTCCGTTTCACATCCCATTTTTCGTTTTAAGATAAACTTAATAATTCTTTATTTTTATGTATTTTTTTAAGCAGGAGAGGCTAGCACTTTTTCCTGTGTTGTTAACATACACCAATCAGCCATAACATTATGACCACCTGCCTAATATTGTGTAGGTCCCCCTTTTGCCATCAAAACAGCCCTGACCCGTCGAGGCATGGACTCCACTAGACCTCTGAAGGTGTGCTGTGGTATCTGGCACCAAGACGTTAGCAGCAGATCCTTTAAGTCCTGTAAGTTGCGAGGTGGGGCCTCCACGGATCGGACTTGTTTGTCCAGCACATCCCACAGATGCTCGATTGGATTGAGATCTGGTCAACACCTTGAACTCGTGATTCATCAGACCAGGCCACCTTCTTCCATTGCTCCGTGGTCCAGTTCTGATGCTCACGTGCCCATTGTAGGCGCTTTCGGCAGTGGACAGGGGTCAGCATGGGCACCCTGACTGGTCTGCGGCTATTTCAGCAATTTGAGCTGAGGTACTGACCACTGCAGACTGGGAACACCCCACAAGAGCTGCAGTTTTGGAGATGCTCTGACCCAGTCGTCTAGCCATCACAATTTGGCCCTTGTCAAAGTCGCTCAGATCCTTACGCTTGCCCATTTTTCCTGCTTCTAACACATCAACTTTGAGGACAAAATGTTCACCTGCTGCCTAATATATCCACCCACTGACAGGTGCCATGATAACGAGATTATCAGTGTTATTCACTTCACCTGTCAGTGGTCATAATATTATGGCTGATCGGTGTAAGTTAGTAGTGTTGTTTTCTGGTTGTCAATTGTAGAGAGTTACATTATGGAGAGATGTTATTGGAGAATACAAATAATACATGATGAGTTTAGACATTTTTGCACACTGTTCATCAATCAATTAGAGCATTTTGCTTTCTGCAATTAATTTTGTGCTTAGGCTTTATTCATTAGTGCTCACTGATTACTAACTAATTTCTTCACTAGAATTGAGCAGGTGAATAAGTGCATTTTGCATACAAATGCATTAACCATGCAAATGTGTACAGTGTAGACAAATTAATCTGTTGTTAATTTTTCCCTTTTAAAGCACGTCTCTGGGACTCTGTTGGAAGCCAATCTGTATCTTGTGGGCCTGTTGTCACTGTTTTAGTACGAAGTTGAAGTCTTGTAATCGAAGATGTTGAGGGCAAAAGTGCAAAAGGTCTGCTGAAAAACAGAACAAAGATGTAACAGAAGTCCAGAGCAAGCTGATTATCTGTGGCAGGTCAATGATCCTGGTCGGCCAGCTGGATGGGCTGATTTGCATGCATCTTACAGTCACATCTGCCTACCCACAATTCAGCTCTGTGCTGCTGAGAGGACTGCTGCAGAGTGCGTAGAACAGCTCTTTACAAACTCATATCTGAGGACAACAACAGTCTTCACTATTATAGAAATGCTTGGGAAAGGATTTTCTAAATCCATTTTCTAATTCACCATTGAGATGGGAAAAAAGTTATTAGGACTGGCTCAGTAAACCAATTTTACTGTTATAAAAATATATTTGTATTGGTAGGAGAATAGCTCTGGGTCCCTGTGGTAAATCACTGTCCATCTTTTCGACTTCATACTAAGATTGCAGTGAAATGCAGTTTCAACTGGATTTTCTGGGGCACTACTTTGCAGTAGAATCCACTGTAGGTAGATAACGTAAGATGTTTTGTTTCTGTCCCGTTTGCCACAGACTTACGGCGGATGACGGCTGGCTTCATGGGCATGGCGGTAGCAATCATTCTGTTTGGCTGGGTCATCGGAGTCCTGGGCTGCTGCTGGGACCGCGGGCTGATGCAGTACGTGGCCGGCCTGCTCTTCCTGATGGGAGGTGAGTCTTGAGTCAGGCGTCTTGAGTGATCCATTTTTATGAGCAGTCATTGAAGCGTCATCCTGTCTCTCATCAATACAAAGTAAAATTAGAGCCCTTCCACATTAGCAAGCAAACAAGCCCGGCTCTGAGGATCTGAGCCAGATCGATAACAAATAAATGATTTCCATTGGGATGTGAACCGAGCTTGGCTGAGTGCTTCACTGATGAACCGGGATGCTCATATCACACTATTGTTTGTAAAGCAACCTTTAGTTAATTTCAAACACAGGAACGTGTGATTCATCAGACCAGGCCACCTTCTTCCATTGCTCCATGGTCCAGTTCTGATGCTCACGTGCCCATTGTAGGCGCTTTCGGCAGTGGATAGGGGTCAGCATGGGCACCCTGACTGGTCTGCGGCTACGCAGCCCCATACGCAACAAACTGCGATGCACTGTGTGTTCTGACACCTTTCTATCAGAACCAGCATTCACTTTTTCAGCAATTAACTTAACTTAAGCACTGTCTGCACATTTTGCCATGAAGCATCAACAGTGACATCAAAAGGTTTGTAGATGATGATTCCAATCTCTTTAGTAATTGTATGGGAAAAAATCCATCAAGTGTTGAAGACACTTAAGTGACAAAAACACATAAAAGCAACAACAACAACTAAAACAATTACAGATTATAAATATATATGATTTGGTTTTTGGTTGTTTTTTCAGATAATGCTGATTTCCTGCAAAAGTCCAGAGACTCTATTCTATATTTTAAAATATTTATCACTTGGTATTACAAATCTGTCTGAAAACAGCAATACATACAATTAATTATATTTTAAAAAGCAGTATTTAGTATTACATTAGAAAGCTTTGTGTTTGTAATATCAATATTTTAGCAGCAGGAAAACTATTAAAAGTTCATTTAAGAATGCCTTTAAATCATAATGGAAATGTTCTAATGAAGGATATGGGATAACTAATACATTTTATTAACTGTGTAACAAAGAGTTCACTGGTGAAGACACTAAGTCCCAAAGGGCTAAAAGTAATTGTTTTTCCTGAAATATATGTATGTAAATGGCTATAGACTCTTAAAATCTGTCTTTTGAGCCTGTTAAATTGTTATTTTTCCTACAATTCTGGAAGAGTCAGATAGATTTATATACAGACTGTTAACAACTTGTTTTTTTCTATCAATTTAAAAAAAAAATTGAACCCCCAGCTAACATTAACATTTATAACACAATACCGGAAAACTGAAAAATAGATTGCATTGATCCAGGAAGGCCTAAACACACCCATTCAATGTGTGCTACACTAACCTAACCCTGTGTATTTACACTATAATTACTTGTTACAGTGTAAATACATTGTAAATAGCTATAATTACAGTGGTAGTTACCAAGTTAATACAGTAATTAGGGACACTAAATGTAAAGTGTTACCCTAGCACAGTAAAACTTTGTAACCATGCACAATTACAGTATAATTACAGTGTAAATAGACATAATTACACTGGTAGTTACTAAGTAATTACAGTGTAATACACAGTAATTAGGGACACTTAATGTAAAGTGTTACCTTATTTACTTTGATGTTGTTATGCTTGTAATATTGTGCATGAGTAGAATATTGTGTTACACTTTTTTTTTTAAACCAGGCAAGTTAAATAATGATAATAATATAATGCTGATGTTCTGTCTCTGTGGTCTTTTGCAGGTACATTCTGCATCATTTCTCTGTGTACTTGTGTAGCTGGTATCAACTTTGAGCTCTCCCGGTACCCCCGCTATCTCTATGGGCTACCAGATGACATCAGTCATGGCTATGGCTGGTCCATGTTCTGTGCCTGGGGCGGTCTGGGCCTCACCCTCATTGCTGGATTCTTCTGCACACTGGCCCCATCCGTGCAGCCCCTGCCTCGCTCCACCTGCCCCAAATCCAGGCCGGAGAATGGGACCGTCTGTTAAAGACTCGTTCGGGATATTCTTAACATCAACACCCTGCAGTCTACGGAGAGGAGACAGTTTCAGCCCTTAGCTTACTTCGTATTTTAAGGGCATCCATCACTACAGAGGAAAATTAAAGCATTTCTGATCTCTCCTGGCCACAGACAAATATATAATATTTTTTTTGATACATAATGTTGGTCCAGGTCGGTCTGCAAAACGATTTTTGGAGAGAAGCGTGATGAAAATATACTAAATACATTTCAAGGGAACAGACTGATTAATGTATGTGTTATTAAGCTGTATAGATAAATAAATACATGAATATACACCTTTTTTTTTTAAGCAGAGCAATGCTTTGCTCTTCCAAAGTGTTCGTCGGGTGCCCAGCACTGCAGTGGCAAATTATGAAGAGGATTAACGTTGCAAGACAAACAAGGAGTTCAGGACGTGTTCACACTGTCTTTTGGTGCACACCACTCGGTGTGGATTGCCCTCCTGTTGCCTAAAATCGTACAGGGTGTGCAGAATAATCTTAAGACTGATCAGACAGGTTTCCTGAATCCAAATAACTTATTCACTTCTTCAAAAGATGAGAGAGAACATCATTGCAAAAGAAGACAAAGCAAATGGTGTCAAATATGGAAGGATGACCGGTCTTGGGAAATGGGAAAATGTGTTGCTGGCCTGAAGCAACTCAAACTCCCCCTCACTGACAGATGTGTAATATTCATTTTTTTTTCTTTCTGCGATTCTCTTTCATGGGGGAGAGCAACATAAAGTCAAAAGACAAAATCCATTTTACTGAAAATACCTGGGTAATTTTCAAGCTGCCTTAGGCGTGCTCTGCAGTGAATGAATCATCGATGCGTTTTGATGGGTCCTCTTCTTCACTTGGAGGGACTGGAGTCGATCATCTGCCTGATAATGTACCTCTGGGCTTGTATAATATTGTAAAGAATATAAACTGAGATACAAGAAGCAACGTCAGAATTACTTGTACAAAGGTTTTCATTCTCCGATTTAATCCCATTCTTCCAGATCCTATTTGGAAACAGCATTTTTGTGTATTTTCTTTTTTTATGACCGATATTTGTTTATTTATGTTCATTTTAGCTCTTTTTTTATTTGTAAATCAGTCCTGTGTGTGTGCGCGCGCTTGGTTGTGTGACGTTTTTCATCACCACCATTGTCATAGAGGTAACTGAGTGTGGGTGTTTTACAGTCTCTGTAGAAAAATAAAAATCAGTTGTAAAAAATTAAAGACCTATCTCAAAGAAAGAAAAAAAATACATACATTAGAAAGATGCAGTATCCTGTTTACACAACCAAATAGTTCACTGTTTCCTCAATGTTTGGCATTCAATGCTCTGACAGAATTGTGAAAAAAGTTTCAACACGATATCTGCCCTCATCTGGCACGTCTGTGAGGAAATAAGTATTACATCTGATGGGAGTTTGTTTTTCGTGCTTCCCTGGGGAGTTGGGTATAAAAAGACTGATATTGTTTCTGAAAAAATATATAAATCTAGATGCTACTGGGAAAACAGACAATTATGGATCCTGGAATCATAATTCCGGTTACATCTCAGATTTGAACCTTTTCCAGAATTCCTATCCAGGATTTTAAAGGGTTTTGTGAGTATTTCCCAATGTTTATTGATCTCATCTCAACTTATGTTTCCTTGTAATTGATCTTACATGAGATATTATAGTCAGTGTTCTCTTCAGTTGAAGAATCTGTCACCATTGCAATTGAATGTACAGCTATTCTCTCCCATGCACTGGTGTTTGTAGGAAATGTGTCCCATTCATAAAGTCTGGCTCACCTTCATAACACATCAGACATAAGGTTCCCCCATATAGATCCTTTCACTGGTGGAGAGATGAGCTACACTTAACTGCTGAGGAATATTTGTAAATCAGAATTGCTCTTAAAGCATCACTGTCATAGGGAGACATCCTTGTAAATATCTAAATCTAAACATTCACTAATTCTACACTAATGAAGTAATGAACATAATGGAAACAATGCTTTGATAAACGTCAGATTGTATTGCATTGTACTTCAAGATGCCATTGTGCTGTTTCCTATAGAGAGACACAAGTCATTTAGTAAATGTAATAAGTCAAATAATATTGTTGACTTGAGATAAGCTTATGGTGAAAGTCAGAATTAAATATTAGGAAAACATCGAATATCAGCAACACTGTATAAGAAAAGCTCATGTAAAAAGGACAAAAAAAATTAAACGAAAAATAAATAAACAGACTTAAAATACCATGAGCGATCCTTCAGTCTGATATTGGAGAAAACTAATGTTCTTTTTGCAGGCAATCGATGCTGCTGTTTACCTTCCCGTGTTCAGTTTCCAATTTAAAGTTGAAGCTACGTTGCTATTTGAAATATTCACTAAACTGAAAGAAAGACTGAAAGTTGATCATTGAAGTGGGATTTTTTTCCCCCAGCTAATGTTAACACATTGACCTCTGCCACTTCACTAATAAAAAGCTCTCGATATAATGGTACGTATGTTTTGTTGCACGGAATGACAATATCCATCTTTTCTGGAAGTAATTGACCAAGATTATTAGATATTGGAGTAATTTAGAGATTTCTCTCCGTGCCACTGCTTACCAATTAGTGCTGTCTGTGGCAGCAACCTCTGTATTTCAGTGTCCAGGCTGGCATCATATTCTGTGACATGCAAAAGATTAAACAGTTTACACTTTTAGATCACATCATAGTGTGTCCAAAGGGTAGACCCCCTAACCCCTGTTGCGTCACATTTATAGACATCCCGAAAATACTACATGGCCAAAATGAACAGTGACTGTAGGAACATCCGCACATTACAGTAGTGAGTAGACATTTGAGGTGATACAACCACTTGCCACAGAATAGGCACAATTGTGGCGGCAATAAGGAGTCCGATTCAATTCAACAACCACCACAAAAGGATGTAAAATCATTATGTTGTATATAGATGTGTGTGTTTGTGTTTAATTTGTACCTCATTCTCAGATGAATTCAATATTAATCCAGCAGTGGTTTTATTTTGCTGTGGGAAAATGACCACATAACCAGTTCATCCATTTTCAGAACCAATTTAATTTAATTCCGGCCAACGATAGAGATATCCGTGTATTCTTTACTGACAAAGAGCGCCTAAAACAAATCTCCAATCCAGTCCAGTCCACTTAGCAAGGCAGAGATATATATGTATATGTATATGAAACTTCTGCTTGTCATTTCTAGGAAAACAGTAATGCGTGAGACTTTTAAACACAGGAATATATTTAGTTTATATGTTCATTCAACATTGAATTAGTTTACCATGACTGGGTTGTCGTTAGAGCCCAAGATTCAAACAGCAATTTATTTTCTTTTTTTTTCCTCTGTCAAATTAATACAATAATCAATTTTATTTCAGCCCCCAAGCCAAAAGCAAAGTAAGACTAAAAATAAAGGTTGGTAAAAGTAGCAGTTAAATTAGGTAAACTGATTGTTTTAGAAATCCCTTCCTCTTAATTTCGTACCTTACTGCAAGGATATAATAAGGTTTTCCTTCAAGGCTAAAACAGGTAGAGAATTCAATTGGGCATGAAATTGGTATAATTTTGCCAGACACACTCCACATACCCTTTGCAATATATATTTTTTCCCTGGAAGCTCAGACTGAAGATAAAGGCCGTTTTGTTTTATTAACGGGTTAAGCACATGCATGGTAATACAACAGTCTGAACAAATTAAATGCCATTCTGTTGATGATAGTTCAGAGATGTTTAAATATATATATTATTACCTTCAAGAGAGACACGCTTTTAAATAATTTGTCAGAGTAGTTTCTGGCTACTTTGTAGAAATACTTTGCGGTAAAACAGCGGTTTGGATTTAGACAGAAATCAATAAATCGAATCTACACACCAGTCAAACAAACGCATTACATTTTCCAAAGCATTGTGGTAGGGGCATCTCTTCAGCTCACGAGCTTTGCCGACTGTTTGTTTGTGAAACTAATTCGATGGAATGTGTGCATAACTGAATTTTCTGAGCCATTCAATTGAAATGCTGTCATCCCCCCCAAAATAGTCTTTACATCACTACTTTTCAACCTGACCCATATTCGGAAGATTGCCTTCAGCTTCTGTTAGGAAATGATGAGAACCACAGTAGCAAAAAACCTTTGCGTGGGTTTCTCCATTAACTCACATCGCCCTTTCAGCTTTTATAATAACAGACTTTGTGCTTAACCTTTGCTGACATCATGCAAGTACTTAAAAAGTCTGTGGTTTTTGTGTACGCTAATATTATTATTATTATTATTATTATTAATAAATCAGTGAGGCAGTAGCAGGCATGAGATATTTAAGCAACTAAATAGTATAAAATGTATAAAGTGCGAGTGAGGTTTTCTGATGAGACTAATCAACCGTTTATTATGAAGTGAACGTACACTGTGGTTTCATCTGAGAAGCACTTCTGAGTTCAGTGTGCTTTTCAGTCCTCACTTGATGAGCATTAGCCTAACCATTGAGTTTGTGTGATTGTAAGAACTCACAAGCCTCTTTGTTATATCTGGAATTATATTTTGCTACATTATATAATTCCAGGTAATTAAGGATGAAAATGAATCAATGAGAGCACACAATCTACACCCAAAAGTTACCAAATGAAACTGAAGTACTTAAATATATATGCAGTGGATGTGAACAAGTGCAGATATTCATCAAGTTGTATGATTGATACGTTTCGGAAACTTGCGAAACACAAGAGCTGATGGAGAAAACGAATGAGAACGTCATACAACTTTGTGTACTTCGGATACAAATTCACACTGTAAGGTAGTATTTCCCTAATAAACATGTTTCAGTTCATTAACCTGAAAATGAATGGTGGGTTGTGGCCATTTTAAACCTAAAACTACCTGTTGTTTCCTGCAAGACCTTGTGGCCTCCAAATAGGATGACTACACAACACTGGGAAATACTTACGCTCTGAACACGGGGGTCTACTGCTAAGACTTGAGAACAGTGATACTGCAACTTTCATCAAGAATATATAAAGAACCTGTCAACCTTTTACATCAGTAATGTGTCTGTTGAGTAAATAAAATTAAAAATATATATATATATATATTTAAAAAAAAAAAGAAAGAAAATGTTCAACTGTGGAATGTAAAACCGTACAAAATAAAATCTCATTGGTGTGTTGATTTGTATTAATTATTGTCAGCAAGCAGAGTTCTTTGTTTTAAAACAAAGGCGACCAATATTTTGAAGAGAACTGTAGATTGCAGTGAAACATAACCACGAGAGAAAAAAAATCGGCAGAATTTGTTGCCTTACATGAAAATATATCCTTCTCAATAGAAAAATACAGGCAAGGCTCTTGGAACATCAATATATTACACCTGCATAGACACGGAGTTAAAACCATTGCATAAAACAGTCCTTACTTAGACTGGTCATACTTAGTCAATAATGTAATGCATTCTGGGAATTTTAAGACACTTGGAAAAAAAAAAAAAAAAACATGGACTGTGCTTACTGTAAAACAGAGCTATTTATTGAAATATAATGCAGAAAAATATATTATTTAAGGGAAATGTACTGAAACTTGCACTAACACACTCAAACACAAGGCGTGGGATAAAATAACCAAAAAATAACACCCGCTGTGTGTGTGTTCTGTAAAATCTGGCAGAACCGATAGGAGAAGATGTTAAAGTAAGAGGAAAAATCTGCAAACTGGAGGACATCCCTAAAATAAAAATGAAACCGTTATTATTATGATTAATTCCTTGCCAGACACCCTTATCCAGGGATACTTACAGGATATAAGAGCAAAACAAAAGTGCTAAATACAGAGCAAAATTCCAAATTGGGCTTAGTACAAATTCGTTTCGACATTACAGAAGTGCAGGTAAAATAAATAGTTGGTTATTATTGAAATCTTTGGGGAGGAGTCTGTTTTGGGGGATTGCCGGTGGGCGGGAGAGCGAAGCGTGTGAGCCACGTCGCCTGTCAGCATCAGTGACAGAGTTGCCATAAACTCAGGCCAATGGCTTCAAAGGAAAGATTCTTAAATTCTAAGTTGGCCTGGGGGTGAAGAGGCTAACTTTTCAGGCTAAGTCTTAATTTTAGTACAACTAACTTGCATAGACTAACTGTCAAATGAAGACTACTCTACTGGTTTAGACTAGTGTAATAGTTTTATGCAAGCGGCCTGCTGTGATGAGAAGAACGTAGGAAGTCTAAAGTATAAATAATCTTATGTATTGCCTTACTAAACTGGCCTAAACTTTATTTTCAAAAGTTTTTCCTCATGCATCAAACTCCATCATTTTTAATCTTTTGGTCATGTTCAAAAGAGGAAGGTTTGTTTCATGTTCCTGCAATTTAGTTTTTTTGGTTAACATACTTAATGTGTATTTTATCAATAAGTGTTGTTTTAGGATACAAATCGTGAAGTTTATAGTAGGTTCCAGCACATACGAATGTGAACAAAAACATTAATTTAAGAAATTATTCAACATTCCCTGATTAAATTTGAGATTTTTAAGATAATGCATGGTTTCTGAATAATTAAATATAAAGCACTAAACTTACATGGTAAAAACAAAAACATTGAATCCCTTTTCTGTATGGCTTATGGTTATCAAACAATGATAGAAGTTGAAGGTTGATGTAACTTTACAGAGGGATCCCGGGACGCAGCCATCGCCCACAGGAACGCCAGGCGACGGTGGAGGGGTAAGAAGAGGCACACACTCGAGTTGCCAAGTTTTTTCTTTTATTTAAGATTTAGTTCCAGATCTGCAGAGAGAGGTACAATTCCTTTAGCTCTTCATTTTTTATATTTAACTTTTTTAGCATTATGTAAAACCCATGGTTATCTGCATCTGTTTCTTTGAATTTTATTTTTCTTATGAATACTGAACAGTCGGCAAGAACCTACACAGTCAATGAGAAGGAATTAAGAAGTCCTTTTTAAAAAAAAAAAAAAAAAAAAAAAGTAGGAGGGGGGGTAGAAAGACAACTGTTGGTGGAGGCCCAGACTGAGCTCCAGGCGGAGGATGACTTGTTGTCCTAATGCAACGCTTTCCCAGCACACAATTCGAAATCATACAATAGACATTGATGCAGGAGACAGAAATAAAGATCCCGTTAATTTAAATTATTTCTCTTGAAGTGGCCCTGTCTTACCTTTAAAACATAATTATAAATTTAGTTTTTTCAGCTACAGCCAAAAAAAATAACCAAAAAAAACACCACAAATAAAACTTTTCCTTTGAATCAGTCAAAAGTCAAACTACATGCCCATACTTCACTTGCTGTCTTTAAACTGTGTCAACTCCCAAACTAAAACAACCTAATCCCGAAGTATTGTCCTTCCTGTTAATGTAATAAGAGAAAAATAAATTAATGAAATCAGGGATTCCTGCAGGACTATTATTAATATTATTCACGTTTCCAGGGTTCTCTCAATCTCGGACTGATCACTCATTGATTCCTGTTGTCTTATTTTTGCCACCAGCATGTCCCCTTGGTCACAGAAAATGCCAATCCTCGGCCCTGCAGGAAAACAACTGCTACGTACTGGAGGAAAGGATTCGAACAGCCCTCAAGAGAGGTGCGCTCTGTGAGCATAGGTCGCAATTATTATTATTTTTTTACGTACCACATAGTGGCACCAAGAGTCACTAACAAGCAAGACAATTCAGGGAGTTTCTCGCTCTCCCCTCTTTGATTTCAGAGTCCCTTTCTCATTCTGTAACACATCGCCCTCTGATACAGAGGGTCTGAAACGCAGTCGCACAAGAGGAGACGTCTGATCTCCACCGCGATCGCAGAGACCAGAGGATGTTCTAAGCAGCGCTAAGGACTTCGAGCTCAAAGCAACTCCCGCCTAAGGGGTTATCGCTCCAGAATCCTGAAACATGCCTTGATTTGAATTTGAGTACAGCCTTTACAACTGTAAGCAAACTCAGAGAGGAGAGGTGGGGTTAAAGCTCTTATGCAGGATTTCCTCCACCAAACCAGGGTACATATTGCATAAAACATACAGGATCAACTGGTCCAACAGTTTGCCAGTTTGGAATAAGCTTATTTTATTTTTAATTTAGTTTACCATATTTATAGATGGAAAACAAAATCGAATTTGCTCACGTTTAAATACCGGTCAAATAATCGAATAACTGACATTCTTGTCCCTCACAACCGTATTTGCTGGTGGGGGGGTGTGTTGTCTCTCATACATAAGGACACATCTATCACACAGGCAAGACAAGTATTATTGGCATAGCGTTCAAGGCATTTTTTCCTAATTTTTATTTTAATTTGTCCATCAAACAGATGCCCACCTCATTGCGTTAAACAATCAGAGTATCTTTTCAGATAATCGTTATTGTTTCTTAAATCAGCCTCCGTTTTAACTAAGATTGCTACGTTGCCATCTTCAGCTCTCTGTACAATTACACTCTTCCTATAACCCCTGTTCTCAATGAGCTACCCTCCAGTAGCTCAAACCCCCCAGTTAGGATCCAAGTGGTCACCTCTATCCTGCTCTATTCACCTACTGATCCAGCTGGAATCCCGTTATCTTTGACGAAAGGCAACCTGTGGTCAAGTTGCATTGGGACAGGACCGAATGTGGGCTTGGGACAGAGGGGGCGTGCCACAAAAAAAAAAAGAAAAGAAAAAGATCAGAAGACAGAGGAAAAAGAAAAATATATAATCTTGTTATTATCTGTTAATAGTTGTCTGTATCTGCTGATTTCTGTGTTTTTGTAATTCCTAGTGGCGGTCCATAGCTGCGCTCTGTATCAGGTCTGTGGGGGTCTGAGCGGGGGGTCTGAAGGCGGTCTGGAAGCCAGGCGGCGGCGAGTGAAACTGGCTGGCCGGGTTGGCGGAGGGAGGGTAGGGGGACCAGCCGGCTCTGTGGAGGGGGATCTGTGTGCTGAAGGGCGTACTGTGAGGCGGCTGCGAGGGGACTACAGCGCTGGGACCGTCCATCTCTGTGAGCGCCTGCAGAGATTTGAGCCAGTGGGGGGGATTGTCGTCCTGCAGAGAGTCCAGACTGTTGCCTGAGGAGGCAGGGATACCTGCAAGGGAAGGAACAGGAAGAACGGGCATCAGCATCCATACATTTTTAAATCACATGAACTCAAAATCAGTGCTGGAAACACCCTTCAGAAACCCCTTTAAGATATGAAGTACAAATCTCAAATCTGGACAGGTTTAGTCTTGGTATCTGATTCAAATATACAGGAAGCACCCCCCCACACCCTCAAGTAATACGGCATTTAATGTAATCAGTTATCTGAGCTGTTGACTAGGAGCCTGATTGACAAAAAGGACGTTTACATACGGCAACTCCACTGATTGACAGCTGATTGAACTCCTTGCTTTAAACTTGAAATCTGTGCACACTGGATCCCATTTAAAGTCGTTTCAATTAAGAAGAATCGCAATCTGAAACTATTTGGTTGAGTTTGCCTCTCGTCTGGCTGATTTGGTAACCATTTCAGTTTGAAAAAAAAAAAAAGTGTAAAAAGTGAAGAAAATCAATAAACATGCAGGGAAAACAAATGCAGTGAGATTGTGACACCATTGCACAGACAGGAACGTGAGACAGAAGTTGTGATAAGAGGGAGCTGAACAAATGTTTCTTTTGCCAGCTGAAATCCAAAGCAGTCCTAAAACCCCCCCACCCTGACCACCACTTTCTAAAACACAGCCAGAGAGGAAAGTCCATTTAGACAGCGTCCAGAATGAAGCACCAATGACAGAAGCCAGCAGCAGAAAAAATTTAATTGATTTGTCATGCTTCACGGAGGAGCCTTCAGGGTAGCCCAAAGAGTGTGGCAACCACTTCAGCTGTTATGCAGGGGGTGTTGATGAGTATCTGCATTATGAACAAATTATACACTTTTTCCATTTGAAATCTTTCATAAACTCCTGGAAAACACTTTTTACAGTAATAACTGTCACCTGTAGAACTCATGTGGGTTGAAGAAGAGGGACACCCAAAGGGAAATGTATAGAATTAAAACAAATTGTGTGTTTATTTTACTATTGTGTGCAAATGCATCCACCAGCATCAAAATCCATGATCTTATTAGAGTGTTCCCCATTCAAACAGGATGGAGGTCCACTTTCTGTAATTCAATGATTTTTAGTAGGCCACATATAGTTTTACAACATTTAAAACCAAGCAAATCTTTCTGATCTTTATTTTATGCAGAATGAATAGATATGAAACATCTTGTGTATGACATATATAGAGGATAGGGAGGGGCTCCTTGCATCTCAGAGGGAGCCTTGTGGCCCGTGGGATATAACGAGAGACCGATTTAAAAAATAGGATAATACCACATCAAAAATTGCAAAAAGATGACATTCCCAGATAGGAAGATTTGATGCGAGAAAATTGTGGAAAATTAAAGGTTTAAAGCTGTAACACTTTGAATGAAGTGAGATGAGCAATGAACAAAAATTGCGAATTTACTTAGTTTTAAATTCAAAATGTCACTAAAAAAGAAAGAAAGCAGTTTCTGTGAAGTAAAACCATGAACCCAAGTTATTTTTAAGTGATGAAAAGCACCCAGCAAGCATACATATTTGTATAGGGATTCAAATAAGTAATTTGCAGCTCCAAATTTGGTATGTGAATTGAATTGTCAGTGCTTTTGCAGACCTCATTGTGTCCAACAATGATGAAACAACAGGCGTATTAGTTCTGTGGCAGCATCATTTGACTTCTTGTTTTGTTCTAACCTTATTTCTTTTTAAATGACTTTCAAAGCACCCGCTCAATAGAGCACAGTGAGTCAGATTATATAAATTCTACCTTCTGAAAAATAAACTCCATTCAGTGAAATATGCAATTGTGATTATAAATACTAAGAATACCATTATAACCATAATGTTAAAAGCTGTAAACAAAACAAAACAAAAAAGTTCCCTGAAATAACAAATCTAGGCTGCAAGCACTTTAATTTTGAGAAATTGCATGGGTCTGTGGTAGGATAAACATGGTGAACCAAGGCGTAATAGGGAGGTCAGAGGGTGGAGTCGAGTCAGTGATGCTGTTTGAAAAGGGACAGATCATCGTGTGAAAATTTGCGTCTTTTTAGAAGGTAAGTACTTAAATTGAGTGAAAATGTAAAATGAGAAGTTCGAACTATGTGGGACCAATTGTAATCTGAATCGCAAGTATAAAAATACACATGATAGTCTGAAAATTGTAGGTCTGTGGCCGTTTAAAATACTGATGTTAATCTGTTTTTTTCAAAACAAGCCAGGCCAGGATAATTGTTGCGCTTCTATGTTTTAACTCCTGTGTGTATGTAGTGTATGGCAATAAAGGCTTTAAGATGGGAATAGCTACTTATATGTACAGACAATTACTGATGGAAGATAATGGCTGAAAATATTAGAACAGACTGAAAAACATAAAATGTAACACTAAAACAAAAGACTTGTATCTGCAATTAACTAAATGCATGTATGGGCATGATAAAGCCTTTCTATTTTACAAATCCACACACGGGTGTAGATTATCGCACTTCAACATTTGAAATAGGGCAAATTACTTACAATTACCCAAATATGAAAAGAAAAAATCTACAACTCAAAAGAGAAAAGCTTAAATGCGTTTAAGTAGTGGATATTATTTACATAAATGGAAAAATATCCAGCACTGTCCCCATTTTTCCAAAGTTCAGATTGACTTGTATAATCCCCATAGTCTCCCTTTGTGCGATTTATCATTATATTTTTCTCAAACTTTTTTCTCCCATGATTAGGGTTGCATTACATAAGCATCATTCTCAGGCCTATACAAACTGTCAAACCTACTACAACAACGATGCCTACCCATCCATCCCATTGCAAATAGTAAAGCACATTAATACAGACACGCGCTACATTCTTTTTTTTTTTTTTAATGTTTAGCTAATTGAGATCACTGCTTCTTTCATCCCTCGACCCCGAGTTCACATGCTTCCATTCAGACCTTTTCTACATTCAGACAAATATTTTTCCATGAAGTCGCTGCTGTTCAGATGTTAAATTTATCGAGGTTTTTGAAATCTTACATTCTTTACCTGGTTTACTACAAATTTTCCAGAACATCTAGAAGTTCTAGAATTAAGAACACATTGATGAGTGACATTGAAAACTAAAAGCTAATCGCATCTAAATTATTTAATATGTAAAAAAAAATGTTTTACCATGAGGACCATTACACTGATCCGTATTTATACAACCAAAAAATTAATAAGGTATTGGTTTTCTGAATGCATCTAAATCAAAAAGCTTGCCCTATTTTTAGGTTGACAACAATGATTAAGGGTGCTGACTCATCACATCTGTACTCTCCAAGCAAGTTTTGAAAATGTGTCCATACTTTCACTGTTTTTTTCTTCCTGTGTATTACTTAAAAGCACATTGTCAGAATAAGCAGAATTAGATCTCCTAATTGCTTCCAAGAAATCATGCAAAGATTAAAAATTAAAAATACAAACTGGAATTAAATCTGCTTTGCTACCCAAGTAGGTACTTTTTTCCACCTGCAAGACAAAACCTCTACATAACAGCTATAAGCCTACAACACAAAAGCTCAGCTAACCACTAAGTTACGGCAGATAGACTCCCACAACAAATGCTTCGACCACAAAACAACCTGCCACACTCAAACGCTTAACACAACTGCTCCACCTGCCACTCGCTCTCAACACAAAGACAACGTGCCAAGCCAGGCCAGGCCGGAGCCGCCCTACACTAGCGGTGTCGTTTGGCTCACAGCTGGCAATGCGGGCGCACTGGCAGCCCAGCTGAGCTTTGGTTACCTGTGATGATGGCGGGGTCCATCCAGCTGCCCGACCCGTCCCAACTCAGACTGTGCGAGACACCCCCTGAGCTCGCTGGCGCCCCTGTGTGGTTGACGCTGGAGGAGGAGGAAGAGGAGGAGGAGGAGGAAGAGTTTGGCAGCCCCCCAAAGTTGATGTTGATGTTCGGTAAGAGAGCTCTCAGGCCGTCCTGCCACTCTTTCACGTTTAAACTTTCTACAGAACTGCTATTTTCTGGAGAAAGAAAGAGAGAAAGATCTCCTTCAGTATAAAACGCTTCCCCGGGGAATCTGCCCAAAACTTTCAATTTGACAATCTACAGGAATCAAACCAGTTGCATTAATTTTATATTTCTCTGTCAATTAAAGACTTGAAATGCTCAGATCCACTTTCAGCTAATCTACTGATCCAAATAGATGATCTGACAGATAAAAGATGACTGAGAACCAAGATTTCTTTCTAGCCAATATGGTCTTATCAGCCTGAAAAATCAGATACGTCTTTTAAGGTAAAACTCTAGTGAGTCCACAGAATACTAACACAGTGCTACAGCACATACTGCCAGGACTAGAACTACCTATACGCCAAACACAAATAAAAATAAAATAAATTAAAAACCACCACACACAAAAAATCCCCAGTACAATGTAGTGCATTCTAATAAAAACAAGAAACTTTCAGAAACAATTATAGTAGGATATTTAATTTTCCTCAAACTATTCTTCAATATCCTTGGGAAATACATTCATTTGGACCTTTACAAAGATTTCCACATAGAATATGCATTTATAGACGGATACTGATCTTGAATGCAATGCTTTGTGTCCTAAAGTAGCCCACTTGATTTTCTAAAACTCCATATAATAGCAAGCAGGCAAAACATGCTTAATTTAGAAGGACATTTTGTTTCTGTACTGCATATTAACGAATTGTAGCATACCATAATCTATTTCCTAAGCCTTATGGTACAAAACAGAAGTTGAGTTCTTAGCAGGAATAAAGACCTGATTTGCCTGAAAAAAGCAGAATGTTATACACAACTAAGGTCTTTAGGGGAGGTTTGCAGAACATCTACACACACAAAGACGACGGATAGCTCAGTAAATGACCGACACACCCAAGTCATAAGGACTGGGCTGGGGGCTTTTCCTACTTTTCTGCATTCACACCCCTCCCCGGCTTACTAAAGAGACCACCAGCGCTAACGGCACAGACCTCTCTGAGAAAGTAAGGCTGCTGTGTCCAGTGTGCTCTCTTTGGAAATGTGTGCTCTTCACATATCTGTCATATACCCTTCACTGGACCATTTGCAAATTCAGACTACAGAAAGACATGCAAACAATATGCTGTACAGTATAGGTACATTAAGAAAAAAGGAAAGCAAACCAAAGGCAAACTTGTCAATTCCAAATGTAATGCTTCAGAGCAGTTTCCTCCTACAATGATTACAAATAAAATACTAAATAGGGCCAACAAAGTGGACGCATCTACCCTTACCTATCCTAAGGTCTTGAAAGGTGGTCTCTTAGAAGCATACAGACAGAAGAGGTGCACTGGCATCAGACTTGCTCTACGTCCATAGACTGAGAAACACTGTATATTTGCAATATTAACCACAGGCATTTTTCTATCTCAGATTAATGGATATGTCAAGCACTACAGCAAGATCTCATCACAGAAGTGTGAGCATTATCACCCACATTGGAGCCTATTTGCATTCACAAATAACAGCCATGTTACTCTGTGCATTAATAATACAAGGTAGGCAGTTCATTCCAAATATGTTCTATAAGACCACAAATCATTTAATGCTTCAAAAAAAATCTGAGTTTAGTATTTGATTTACAGCATGAATGAGCACTACCAAGTCAAAATGCTACATAGCACTTATTTAATGTAATCAATAAACTTGTTTTTTATTATAATACAATCAAGTCCAATTACATGATTAACCTTTTTAGCTAAACTTGTAATGTAACTAGATGTCTTTGGCATATAACAAAAAACATTATAAACTGATTACATGATTGCAGTTAGCTCAACTTAGTGGTACAAGGAACCCTGCAGCAAGTTATAAATCCAATCATTAATTTTTTTTTAAAGATGTGTAACAGTTGTATCCTCATCTGCCTCGCAAAGTGACATTTTCAGAAGCCCAACAAGCAAGATTAGAGAACCGCATTGTCTAGCTGCAAACTGCATGTCTAGTGGATAATTAGGGTAATTTAGACATTTTAAGCTGCATGTTCACCCATAGAGACCTTTAATGGTTGTCATTTTTGCAAACATGTAGGCCTATAACTGAACCAGGGTACTTTGTCACGTGCAACATTGTACAATCTGAACGTGCAGTTAAATTCTTCTCTCTGCTTTGATTCTACAATGAAAACCGTGCTTATGTAATACGTCCGATTAAAATACGAAAACGGCATTTAGAGCTGAACAATGCAGGAAATACACAAACAGATTTACTTGCATCTTTAGGCAAATATGCAAAAAAAAAATGTTTTTTTTTTGTTAATTGTCTATACATCTAAGGATTTTAATTACACTTTATACAGTTTGAAAGAGGCTTTTATAACTGTACAGAGAGCATCTGTGTTGAAATCATGAAGGACACCACACAGACAGACGCCCAATGCTCAATCCAGGTACTTTCTGCATAGCTTAATTTAACACCTCACTTAGCAACTGTATTGTATTGAATACTACTGACTGTGTATGTGTTTGGGAAGAGGAGGGGGATCCAGGGGTACTATATAAAGATCGTGGGGTTGGAGGGCTAACAAGACGTGAAAATGTCGAGTGCAGGAGCTTCAGGAGAGGTAGAGGAAGCTTGGTCTAAAAACAGCAGCTGACTTGTGCTCCCCAGGTATTTCCTTATATTATTAATTTCCCTCACTGAGTTCCAAGTGCTGGTACAGAGCAGCCTATGAAATCGTGTGCTTTCCAAGACAGCCAATCACAGCGCAGAACAAGGGCAGCAACAGCCATACCTTGGTCTGATCGGCCAATCAGAGCAGGGACAATGTGCAGACAGAGCTGGACAAGCCTAACCATCTCCGTTAAAGAAAGATATGCACGGTTTAAAAAAGTAATCAGGGAAATGTAACTCGCATGCATACATTCACGTATTAGGTCTATATTATTGGTTTACGCACATTGGTAAAGAAGCATGTTTGTGTGTTCAGATGTGTACATTTCTACAGGGTGAGTTTCTTGATGTTTTGTTCCTTTACCTGCATTGTATGGTCATTGCTAATACAGCTCCTCAGTGTAGTGCATGAGCTAGTATTCACTAACAGAAAGCCATACTTAACAGGAATTTACCGTATATAATCATTCTTCAAACATACCTTGATACGTTAACAAGGAAAGTACAAAGCCAGCAGTAAATGTGCGAGATAAATGTAGAGACTGATCTGAATGCAATAAACATACAGGAGAAGAAAAAATGATTGTAACAAATGCAGTCTTGAGAAGTGCATACAGTGCTGTATTATGTGCTTTCGTTGGTGCAAAAACGGGCTAGTGGCCAGACTGAAGTTGTTAAGTAATAAACAAAACCTAAGCAAAGGCTCAATTCGGCAGTGACCATTTGAGGTATTCATGTGGATTGTAAAAGGTTGTGATCTATGGATTAAGTCCCTAAGTATAGTAATTATAGGACAGATGAACTAGTCATTTTTAAGTCCATTGCAGTATAAGATGTATTCTTCGGTTTGTGTTTATCCACACAGGGAATCATTGAAAGATTACATAGAAATAGGTAAAATGCAGATTTGGTGTAAAATATACATAATGAGATGTGCAACTACAGTTGTGAGTAGATGGTAAATGATTTGCAAAAAAAGCAAATGGAAGGGACAACAGTCGAACAGCACATTTTGGAATGAGAAGGCTAAACAAAACAGTTTTAAACTGCACATCAAGGCCTGACGAGCTTCTATCTCATGGTGGACTTGTTCAGTCATACACGACTCAAGCGAGCTTTGATGAGTCACAGGTTTTTGTGGACCTCTCAGATCTTCCTTCACATCGTCTCAACTTTCATCGTGTTCCTAACCATACCATGACTTTTCTCTCTGCAATGCTACACAAGTATCTTGGAATACAAACAGACAAAATCTAATCTATAGACCAGCGCTCTTCAAAGTGCCCATGTGACATTTAAGTGCATTTAAGCCTTCGTTCCACCTGCAAACACTTCAGTTCTATATATATTGCTGTACATATCACAAATACACCACTTCTATAATTGTGTTCAGAGTCAAGCAGAAGGTCTAACAGTCAAGACTTGTACATTATAAGATCTATAAACTATGGATGTCTAATTTGGGGGTAAGGATGTTGGTAATTAACAGACAAGCAGAACGGTGATCAGCTTTTAGCACAAGGAAGCACAACACAGCAGGAAATCCAGAGAAATCAAAACAAATTCATATGAAACACTGGAACATGTTCCCCTGTAGTCTCTCCCGATTATGCAAAACAATGAAAATGGCATAATCAGTACTGCAAAGCGTATGTGGTAATATTTAGGAAGTATTTCTACCAAATTCATTGAAAGTTTCAGTGCAACACCGAATTAATGCAACTACAGAAAGCGTTAGAACTAGAAATGCTGACATTAATTGACAAGTTCCTAAAAGTGATGATTTTCCAGAGAAGCGGTTGGAGCATTGAAGAGTGACTGAACTGTGCTGCCATCTTGTGGTCATGCAGTAAAACGCATCCTCAAGGTGCAAATGAGAAACTTGAAACTACAATTTGACAGGCAAATGTATCTGGGGGGGATTCTTTAACACCCCTCCCCTTTCCAAAGTGCTTCTATTCATTTATATAATTTATATGTTTACTAGTGGGATGACATGTCAGATAAATTAGGCAATTACAGAAAGAAAAAAAATTACTGCAACTTAAAAATGTAACATTTGTTGTAGGCAAATACTTTATTGTAATTAGGTTCATGCAAGCCTGAAGAAAATGAACAACAATCTCACCTATCTGGGACTTATAAGATTAGAAATTGGAGCAGTCGGGATTCGAGGTTAGAAAAAAGATTTAAAACTCATTCTGCGAATACAGCCTCAAAATTGCTAGGGCAATATATTATTTGCCTTAAAAAAAAATAAGAATGACTTAATCAGAAAAATAAAGGCACTGGGGAAAAAAAAATCGTTTCTTGTTGGTTGGTTCCCCCCCTATACCCCAACTTCAATAATTGATCAGCCTGGGTCAAAGAGAGTAGGTTCTTACATGACATATTTCCCCTTTAAACCAAGCAAAAACATGACCCTGGAAATGCTTACACCTTCATTGACTTAAAAAGCACAAAACTGTAGACCACCTCTCAAGATAGCTTTCAAGTTTCTTCAAAGTAATTTTCTCTGCTAATCTAAACATTTTATAGGCATTTATTTTTCCTAACCCCCCAAATATTCAGCTTTTGATTTGTCTCCTTTATTTGCACTGGGAAGGACATAATAGTTTTCACTGACACCACCACTTCTGGAGGATTTCATATGCACATATTTCAAGTCTAAAGCAATAATTGTCTGCAGCTGTCAAAAAGCAGAGTTCAGAGGTATACATCTGAAAGCCTACTGATGCTTTCAGTAGAAAAACAACTTGTTTGTTGGCAGAAACACCAATCTCCTTACACAATGCCCTTTGTATGAAAGGAATTTTAAAGGTTCAATCTCTCATTGAGAATGCATCCAGTATTTAGCAGCTCAGAATTTAGCCATTGTTAAAGCTTTAAAAATATAAATTGAAGGCGGTAAATAGACCACTGTCTTGCAGTTAGGGACACACAAATATTTAAAAACCAATAGACTATCATCCTAAGGGAAACATCGATTTTGTTTTTCAAGACCACCAAATGAATAACTTGGTGATACTGAATACACAATACTGCTTTTATCCTTCATTTGATGGTAAGTTTTTTAATTAACATGTGTTTAAAAGAAGTTCAGACTTAATACCTCCTCAGGAAAGAAGCTCAGCCAAAGCGTGTGAAAGACTGGAGCTTACCTGTAATAGGAATTCCTCCTAGGCCCGTACTGTGCTGTGCTGGTAAACTCAAGTCCAAGAAATTGCTGTTTGAGGTGGGGTTTGCCGTGTGGTTCAAGTGCATGAGGTTATTGCGAGGCACGCCCATCCAGGGGTAGCGCGCTGGCTGGCCGGGGAAGCTGAACGAGTTGTACACGGCTCTGTGCTGGAACTGAGGGAACCGTTGGGGGAGCACGGAGTTGGGGAAGTTGGCGTTAGAAGGCCCTGTACTGTGCATGAATCCAGTTCCCGGCCCCTTGGCGGAGGGCACGTGAAGGGGATTGTGTAAAGAGCCCGGAGAGAGGGGCAACTGGTCCTGTACAGAAAGCTCCTTCTCGATCAGGTCCGCCAGGGCTTTGCGCGTAATGTCAAAGGGGTCAAACCCAAGGTCGTCCTCTTGCTGTTTGGAGGAACCAAAACCAAAGGCTGCTTGCCAGTCTGTGGATGATGACACCGGTATAGTTTCTAAAGCAAGAAGACAGAAATAATTATATGGTATCAGTCAGAACAAAGCTGGTAACACAAAAAGGACTACTTCAACATTGTCTGTACTAAATAAAACAATCTGGGAGTCCGAAAATTGCATCTGAGTTGTAAAACAAGACTTCTAGGTGAACATGTAAGAGAATGGGGTGAAAAAACACCAAGGATGTCTAATGGCCTTTATAGGAAAGTGAATTTCAAGAGAATTTCACCAAGAAAACAAGGTGTCGTTTTCACACACGCAGTGGAGAGAAACTGATATGAAGAGGCAAGACCCTTCGCAGAGATCTGTGACAAATGAACTAAGTGGAAATCTGCCTGTGACCTAAATTTGGGAGTGTCTTTTCAAGGGAGAGGAGATATCCATATCACCCAGGGAAATTCTCAACAGTGGGCCCGACTGGGAGCTCGGCGTTACAACCACATGAAGTTCTTTCAGCACAAACAATCAGAACTGGGCTACGCAAACACAGACTCTCTGCCAGATGACCAGTTATTTGTGTCACTTTGATTCCTCCCCTGGTGTAAGGAGGGAATCGTTACAGATGGCAGCACAGATAAAGGAAACATGACTCCGGATATTGTTGTGACATACATTTATTCAGCCAATCGTTCCACAGATGTGCAGTGGCTGTTGGTTCCAATTTAAATATTGGACACTGTTCTTCTGTTCTTCCTCGTTTAAGTTATTTTTAATAATGAGTCCAGACATACCTGATGTGAAGAGGCTCTGTGGTTCTGGTGCCGTTGGCCAGTCCGAGTTGTTCTGTGGGGAGCTGGGGAAGGGAGCCAGGCCGCTGGGAATCGGGTTTGGGTGCCGGAAGTTACTATTGTCCGAGAACAAAGACTGTGACTCCGCGGCGGCGCCCTCGAAAGGTGACCGTGCGCTGTGATTGGACGCACTGATGGGAACCACTAAACTGGACTTTGTTAGACCAGGTGGGGGCGAAGGCGAGTCACTACTGGGGATCTAGAGGAAGAAGGGAAAGGGTTATTACTTCGGGATTTCGCTTTCTTTGGCTTGTATATCATAAACATGCAACAATAAAAGCTAGACCTTGTTTAAGATCAAAGATTGATTTAGGATTTGCTGCAAAGTACAGTGTCTCTTCTGAACTTAGTTTAAATTCAGAAGACATTGAAGGTAAGATACAATATTACCTTTGCATAGTCTGCAGGTAGTAATAAAGTAAACCTTGAACATAAATCGAGAAATGTGACACTGGTGATATTCACTCAAACGTTGGAAGAAAATGTAAATCTGGGAAAAACAATGTACTTCTGGCCTAAGTCTCTCCCTGTGTAGGAGACGCACACAGCCAGAAGTTTTCCACTTTGTCTGCAAGAGCACAGACGGTGTAAGTGATCAGATTAACGTGTGCAGTACGGATTGTTAAAAGGTATTTATTCATCTTACCTGTTGTAAATTCTCACCGTTCCCTATACTAAGGGATTCTGGAGGTTTGTCGCTTGGACTGAAAATTAAAACAAAAATAGAATTAATACTTTCTGTAGAAGAAATGTGATTTTTCATTATTACTTGTTATGAACTGCTTTAACTTGGAACAAAGACAACCTCAAACATAACGGACAACCAAATGGATGTAAAACACCGACATGGCGACAAATACTCTATCCTTACAGAAGTATTATCAGGTAACACGGACTGCAAAAACTGGTGTTTAAGGGATTCTTCTTTTGTATTATTATTCTTCTTGTTAAAACTATAATATATATGTGTTGGTTTCCATTAGTTAATAATTAAAAGAGACCATACAAGATTTAACTGGGTACTGATAAATCTCTGATTTCAACAAATGCTTTTTCTTTCTTTCAGATTTATGTGAAGGATTCTGTAAATACTTATTAAAGGGAAAATCGCCTTGGTTTGTTTGTGTGACTCATTAAGAAGTTAAAATTAAAAATAGAACTAATGACTGTTGCCATTTACTGTAATGAAGACTATGGGTGAAAAGTACCCTAATAAGTTAATAATGTAATTTATTTTTAGAAAAGAAAAGGTCTACTCCACGCACATCGTGAGCTTGTGAGGTTTCTTTGCCGTTTCTATGGCATTAAGTACGTTACCATACCTGCGCATACATTCATGGCGAGATTCCTTCTTGTGAACAAGGCAAATAAAAGGAATTTTGGTTAAAAGGGATGGATATAACCAGCAATGCCCCAGGGTAGATAACCATTTGATCACAACTCTGTGGAACCTAATGCAAAAGCATGCTGGTTTAAACCCAGTGCCATTTTTATAATTTGTCACTAGTAGGTTGATTGTTGATGGAATTACACTTCTGTGATTTTCTGATTTTTATGTATTATTTTAATTCATGTCCCCAATATTCTACTTTATAGAACAGAACAGACCTTAGGTAGTAAAGATCTAAACATCTCCTCTCAACTGTACATTATTTAATTCCTTTCATTGAATATAAAATAAAAACTACACTCAAAAAAAAAGGATGATGTCACACTATCAGTTAGCTTCCCCAACATTCCTGCTATTTAAATCACTTTGTCATATTCAACTTGTGTCTATAGGATGTGCAGAAAGTGTAACAGACTGGTTGGCATTGCGACGTTCGGTACCTTGCAGGGTCACAAGCCGATGAGAAGGGGGAAAGGGTGGTTACTTGCCCCAACTCTGAGTCGGGTCCGTCTGGCGTCATGTGTTCTTGATCTGAACAGTTGTCCAGGAGTGGGGGGGTTTTGCGGTGGTCGTTCACCAGCCCATTCGCGGCTTTACTAGAGCTCTGTAACGACGGCCATGCGTCTTTGTTGTTACTGTTGGGTCTGTCATAAAGACAAGCAGAGAGAGCGAGTGAGCGGTGAGGGGGGGGATTCGTTTTTTTCCATCTTATTCCACTTCACTCAATTAGAACTCAGTCTAAAATATATAGGCAGCAATTGTCATGATGCTATCCTGTGGATGAATCCTTGCTGGTGACTTGATCTTACTTCTAGAATGAGTGCTTCCTTTCTCTCTCACAGGGATCTAATGTAATGAGGTTAGAAAACATGTTGACTGCCCCACTTATGAGGCAGCTAATTTTCTTTGATTAACAAAATACATTAAAATCTACTAGAAGCTAAACTAAAACAAATGCACAGCTAAGCATTGTAGCAAGTTACATTTCATCCCCTTTTCACACAAGTTGTTGAGTTACCAACACAAAGTAATTGTAATCATAAAATATGCTGGATAATGTGTAGTCTATTTTTTTTAGAATAGGAATTTAGTCATTTATCCTTAAGTTACCATTGTCCTTATACATACATATACCTTTGCAATGAACTGGCTTTGCCCTTTGACTTTTCCCCTCCCCCTGCAGTTGCTTGCAAGAAGTTGGGATTCATTTTGTAGAGCTCTTGTAGTAATTTCTGTTCATACTCCTGGTGCTTCCCTGCCTGTACACACAGAAACAGAACACTTACAAGCAAGCAGTTTGCAATGCAATGTGTACTAGACCTCTATTAGAAAGGCTGATCACAAACAACTTTTGGAGAAAAACACAAATGCGTTACCTGCATCTCTTCTTTTGTGAAACTGGCAGCTTCATCTCCTAACTCGTGAAGATACATACAATCTGGTTTGGGACACTGCATGCTTTTTAGAAAGTAGCTGCAGTATTTTGTTGTACCTAAGGAAGCCTGGGGCACAGAATGAAAGCCAGAGATATGAATTACAAAGGAAGTTATCAAGTAAGAGGGCAACTCTTCCTGCAAATAGCATCTGTAGATTAAACTAGACAAGTCCCCTTATGCACTCCCCTGACTCCTCAGATTTTCTGAATGTCTGGCAGGGACACAGGTATCTGTCTAAGCATGATTTCAAAAATAAATGTAGGTAGACTAGGATCTGTGAAGCAGTAATGTGACAATCCATCAATGAAAAGCCAATTACGGGTAAATTGTATTTTAAAACACGTCTCTGCAACTTACCTTGAGTGTTCTACCATCTACTACTACATTGTTGACACATTGTATAGCTCTGAGGGCA